>NW_006202743.1:0-58618 GCF_000334495.1 Tupaia belangeri chinensis
CTTATGTTTGACTTAATCTGTGTATCTGAAGAAAATATCATCAATGCTAAAATAGACATACTGAGTGACCTACTTAGTCTGGGCTATCAGGTGCATTTAGCCCACTGGAAGGCAAGATAACTAGAAAACATTACCTTTGCCCTGTAACATAGAGATCAAAAAGATGACCAGAGCACATTTGAATTCTACAATAATTCTGATGCTAATAGACAAGATATTTAAATTCTCTGACCCTTAGTGTTCTCTTTTGAAAAATGGGTAAATTTATTTGTCTGTTAAAACTCTGCTAATATTAGACAGTAATGTACATTTCCTAACCCAAAGTACTCAATAAGTAACATAAAGCATTTAACCCACAAAATTCTTGTTTCATAATAGGAAAACCATAACTTCATAAACTGCATAGTCACAACATTAAAGTCAAAGTGGTTTTGATGGTATCCAATGCTGTGAATGTCACTGCCCTAATTCTGGGTCCAATTATAGTTAAAGTCAGTCAATATTATCATCAGTCTCAGAACTTTGTAAATTTTCTTTTTCTTATTCTCTATTTTAATTATTTATTCTTTATTTCTTTTCCTTTCTTTTTTCATTATATCTTTTCCTGGTTTTGGAATCAGGATGATGGAAGTTTTATAATTGAATTTACGAAGGATCCTTTGTTTTGAAACTTTAGAAACTTTTTTAATGTTTTTAATGTTTTGTAGACTTAGAAGTGAACTCATATCTGGATCTGAGTTCTTCTTTATTGGGATACTACTTATTACTGATTCAATCCCATCGCTTGTTATTGGTCTATTGAAGCTTTCTATTTCATCCTGATTCAGCCTAAGTAACTTGCACATGTCCATCAACTGGTCCATCTCATTTAGGTTCTCCAGTTTGTTGTCATATTTGGAGCATTCTTTCTTTTCTTTTTTTTAATTTCTGATGTATCAGTTGTAATATTACCAACTTTATTATTGATTTTATCTATCAGGTTCTTTTCTCTGTTTTTCTTGATTAGTATAGCTATGGGTTCATTATTTTTGTTTATCTCCTCCCAAACCAACTTTTTTGTTCAACTAAGTATTTTTATATAATTCTTTTTTTCTCTATTTCATTTATGTTGGCTCTAATCTTTATCATTTATTTTCTTATAATTTGGGTATTTTTGTTGTTTTTCTTTTCTGGTTCCTTGATATGTTATGTTGAGTTATTTATTTACTACCTTTCTGTCTTTTTCTTGTGAGCACTAATGATTATGAACTTCCCTCTTATGATTGCTTTACCTGTGTTCCCAAAATTATGGAGAATGGTATGTTCATTATAATTGGTTTCAATAAGTCTTTTGATTTCAGTATTAATTTCTTCAGTAGTTTGATAATCATTCAGAAGTAAGTTTTTTAGTTTCCATGTTTTTGTATATTTTGGAGGGCTCTTTCTGTGTTTATTTTCAAGTTTAATTCTATTATGGTTAGAGAAGATGCAGGGTATACTTTTAAAGGAGTAAAAACTTGTGTTTTGGCTTATTTTGTGATCAATCATTAAAAATGTTACATGAGGAGATGAGAAAAAATGTATTTTGGGAACCAGCAGTTAGCGTAATGGCTATGTCGCTGGACTCCCACGTAGTCGACCCGTGACCATCCCCCCTGGGGGGTGATTTCTCGCTTTCTGTCTCTATGTCTCTCTCTGTCTGTCTGGCGAGCGCACGCGCCCTATAGCGAAAATCTCTCTCAAAAAAAAAAAAATGTATTTTGTGGAATGCTCTATATATGTCTGTCAGGTCTATTTGATTTATAGTATCAATTAGCTCCTGTGTCTCCTTGTTTACTTTTTGTCTATATGACATGTACAGTAGTGACAGTGGGGTGCTGAAATCCCAACAGAATAGTGTGTTAAAATCTATACCTTTCTTTAGATCTCAGCAGTCTTTCTTTTTCATATTTGGGTGCCCTGACATTGGGCGCATAAATATTTATGATTGTTACATCTTCTAATTCTTTTAGAATTATGTAGTGTCCTTCATCTCCTTGTGTACTTTTTATCTGAACGTCTATTTTTGTCTGATATCAATATTGTGACTCTTGCCTTTTTACATTTCTTTTTTCATAAAGTGACTTTACCAGTCCTTCACATTCAGTCTATGTGTATTTTTGTCAAGGAGGTATTTTTTTTTTTTTTTTGGAGAGATTTTCACTGTAGGGCGCGTGCTCTCGCCAGACAGACAGAGAGAGACATAGAGACAGAAAGCGAGAAATCACCCCCCAGGGGGGATGGTCACGCCGCAATCCCTTCTCCTCCATTCTCCTCTCGGGATCTTGGGCATGCACGCACACGCGCCCGGCGTGAGTTTTAAGCCACCGGGTCCGGGACACGAACCGAGGTCGACTACGTGGGAGTCCAGCGACATAGCCATTACGCTAACTGCTGGTTCCCAAGGAGGTATGTTTTTTGTAAGCAATGTATACAGGGTTTCTTTCTTTTCATCCATTGACCCCGTCTGTTTTTGTTGTTGTTGTTGGCGAATTTAATCAATTAACATTCAAGGTTATTATTGATATCAGTGGCTTTAGTCCTATCATTTAGCTACTTCTTTCTCTTTCTTTCTTTCTCTTTCTTTCTCTCATAGAGAGAGAGAGAACACATAGGGAAAGGAAAGAAAGAAAGAAAGAAAGAAAGAAAGAAAGAAAGAAAGAAAGAAAGAAAGAAAGAAAAAAGAAAGAAAGAAAGAAAGAAAGAAAGAAAGAGATGTGTTCTCTGTTCTCTTAGTTTTATTTTATCTCTTTTTAGCTTTCCAGTCCTTTAAGTATTTCCTGAGGAGCTGGCCCATTTTTGGTGAATTCATTTGGGTTTTGTTTATCTGGGAATTATTTTATTTCTTCTTCCCATTTGAAGAATAATCTTGCTGGGTATAGTACTCTTGGCTGAATTTTTTTTCTTTTTTTTTTTTTTGGGGGTTTTAAATTTTTCTTTTCATTTTTTCCTTGTCTGCATTGTTTCAGTTGAGAGGTCTAATGTTTAATGATATAACTTTTGTAAGTAACTTGGTATTGCTCTCTTTTCATTTTTAGAATATTGTCTTTGTCTTTGATTTTTACCAGTTTGGTTATGATTCATCTTGGAAAGGATCTTATGTTAAATCTGTTTCGTGTTATTTGTATTTCCTGGATTTGGAATTCCATATGCCTCTCTGAATTTGGGAAGTTTTCCATTAATATATCATTAAAAAGATTTTCTATTTCTCTACCCATTTGTTCAGGTTCTGAAAATCACATTATGTAACTATTTGTCCGTTTAAAGGTATCTAGGACATTCTGTATGTTGTACTTATTTCTTCTCAGTAGTTTTACTAAATTGGCAATTTTCTCTTCAAAGCCAGAGATTCTTTCTTCTGCATTTTTTAATCTTCTCATAACACTTTTGAGGAAGATTTGTATTTTCCATATAACATTATTTATCTCCAGAAGTTCTGTTTGATTCTTTTTCAAAGTGTCTATTGCGTTCTGGAGTTCCTCCTTCAAGTTATGGAAAAAGTTTCTCATCTGGGACCAGAAGATGGCATAATGTTTACATCACTGGACTCCCACATAGTTGACTGCAGTTCGAGTCCCAGACATAGCGGCTTAAAATTCTAGCTGGGTGTGTGTATGTTTATCCAAAATCCTGATAAGAGAATGGAGGAGAAGGGATTGAGGTATGGCCATCCCACCTGGGGTTGTGGGGGGTGGCTGTGATTCTAGCTTTCTATCTCTCTGTCTCAACAAGAATCACATGGGCCTTATGGCAAAAATCTCTCTAAAAATGAAAAAAGAAATTCTCATCTGTTGGAATTGGTTGTCTGTTTCCTCTTGTATCTGATTGAGTTAAGTCACAATAAATATTCTGAATTACTTTTCTGAAATTTTGGTGATTTCTTGTGTTTTATCCGTTCTTGGTGAAGATTTATTGTTTCTTTATAGGGGAAATATTTCCTGGTCTTTCCATATTTCTTGAGACTGTGCTGTGATTTTCAGGCATCTGGTACTGAACTCACTTCTTGCTACATCTTTAGAGAATGTTTCTGTAACTGTGTGCACATGTGCTTCCATTTGATGTGCATTAGTTCTATGTCAGTTTCACTCTTCACTGTGGATGGCATTATCCATAGTGGGAGTTTGGGATTCAGATTTACAAAGAGGAGTTTCTCTTTTCTCTAATTCTGCAAATGCAGAAACTGGGGTGGTGTTTCTGAAGTCTGAGACAGTCCCTCCTCCCATAACTTAGGCTGAGAGAAAGGGCTTTGGTGATTAGCTGGTGACAGGTGACCCTGCTTTCCCTCTGCTCCTTCTAGCTCTGCAACAGAAGGAACTGGATAGTGTCCTGACAACTGAGGCAGCCTCTCATAATTAAATCATTTCTTTTCTCATATGCATTCTTTTCACTCTATTTATTTTGGGTTCAAATGATTTTTCTTTTCCAGTGGCTATTTATTTTAACATCAACTTCTAAATTGCTAGAAGGCATATCTATTCACCATAGCAGAGACAGAGAGAGAGAAAAGTGGAGTGGACTCCTCAAGAGGTGCAATCTCACCATAATCCCATCTCTTTCATTTGTTCATCCTTTTGAGATTTTGGGCATGCATGCTCATGTGCCCAGCATATTTTTTCAAGCCATCAAGGGAAGATTAAAACTGCAGTTGGCCATATGGGAACCATCTCCCTTAATCACTACACCATGGGACTAGCTCTCTTTACTAGTTTCTTAAAATGGAAACTCAGATTATTGATTTAAACCTTTCTTTTTTCTAATATAAGCATTTAAATATCATAAGATACTATTCTAAGCATAGCTTCAGCTGTAACACATATATTTTTATATATTCTTTGTCATTTATTCTAAAATACATTCTAATTTTTAAATTATTAATTTAATTTCAATTTCTTTTTGACTAAAAATTATTTGGAAATGTGCTGTTTTAAATTCTTAACTATTAGTGATTTTATTGGTATTTTATTTACTAATAATTTCCCTCTTATATCCAAGTAATTTCTAATTTAATTCCAGTATGGTAAGAGAACATTCTCTGAAATATATATATATTTTTTAACTTATTTATACTTTGGCCAGCAGATGGCATAATGATTATGTTGCTGGACTCCCACATGGCTACCAGTAGTTCAAGTCCTGGGCTGCTTGTTTGAAACTCACATCAGGCATGTGTGCATGCATACCCAAGATGTCAGGAGGAGAAAAGATTGTGGTATGGCCAATCCCCCCCCATGGGGTGATTTATCATTTTCCATCTCATTATCTCTATCTCTCTCTCTGGCAAGCACACACATCTTAAGGCAAAAAATTCTCAAAAAATAGTTTATTTATGCTTTATTTATAATCAATGAATTGAGCTGCATTTATGAACATTTTCTAACTACATCATGGGAATATTATAGTGTACACTGGTGCTGTGTTCTAATTTTGAAATAGGTCAAATTGATCAAAACTGTTGTTCTAATTTTTCATTATCATTTGGTTACAGACATTTGATTATGATTTATCTTAGCTTGGTTTCTTTATTTTCATGTGCTTGAGGTTTTATACATTTCTTGCCTCTGTATAAAATAATATTTTACTGAAATGCAAAGTAGCTTTGATGATCATTTATTGGAATATATTTTTCTGACCTCATTCATTCTTTTCTGGGGCAAAGATTACATATATGAAAGGTACTCAAGATTTTTGTTGCATCAAGATAAACTTGTATTTTAATTCTGTTTTCCATGACCTTTTTGTATTCCCCTTGTATGTTAAGTCACTTCATATAGTTACATAGGTCTTTGTATTCATCAATTTGGATAATTCCTTTGTATATTTTTCATTTCACTGCTATTACACTTTTTTTTTTTTTTGCAGTGTTGCTAAGTGACCCCCATTCTAGTGACTCTTTTTCATTTCAGGTTTTATATTTTTTAATTCAAGAACTTATAGTTTGTTTCTCTTTATGCATCCTTTTCTTTTTTTGTTGACATTTTATATCATTTACTGAAAATATGCGTCCTTTATTTTAAATGGTCTGGCACATATTTATTTGCCAATTTTAAGTTTTCATCTTCTAAATTTAACACCAGTTTTCTATAGGACCTATTTATATTGATACTTTTTTAAAATTATGGGCTATATTCCATGAGTCTTTCATTTACAATAGTTTTGGTTAATATTTTGTTGATCCTTGTGGAGTACACAATGAAGGAAACCTGAAATCCTCCTTTGAAAGGATTGTATTTTGTCCTAGGGGAAAGAAATTAATGAAGGATCCTGATGGTAATGTCAGGTTTGATTTTATACTTTGTTAGGGCAGATGTAGTTGGGATTTGTACTCATTCATAGAACTTAGAAAATATTCTAAGACGGAAGCCCACAGGACAAATAGTCTTTTGTTTTGTTATTTTGATATGCTGAGCATGTGCTCACTGTAGAGACACAGAGTAAAAGAAAGTAAAAAAATCATTCTTCAGGGAGTGATGGACACACCACAAACCCTTGTCCTCCACTTTCTTTTGAAGATTTTAGGCATACACACACACCTGATTGGTGTGTTTTCCAAGTGGCCAGTTCCAGGACTCAAACTGTGTAGTCAAACATTTGGAATACAGTTGTTCTAACCATCATGCCACTGGTTGACCTCTGTTTTGTTTTAAAAGGTCTTTAGGAAGTAAACCTATGATCTTTTGTTTATGTAGTGTCTATAGGTTTCTGGACACTAAGATGGAAAATTTGAGTTGTTATGCAGAAACCACATGACCGCAACAACCCAAAATATTTACTTCTTTGTTCTTTACATAAAAGCTCTTCAAACTCTGCTTTAGAACATAGTCTTTATTCCTAAAGCACAGACTTTTGCTTTATTAATTGAACACAGAGCATCTCAAAGAGGAAAGAGGTTTTCATGCTCTGTAAGATTGAAAAACCAAATTTCTACTCTTGTGCAGTCTCTCATATATTTATTTAACATTAACCCTATAGCAACTGTTAGTTTTTGTGCTTTATAATATACTTCCTAGATTGTAATAAAGTCTTTAACAAGAACAACAAATAGATTTTAGAAACCTTTCTCTGTAGTGTGCTTGCTCCTAGTATAATCACACACAAACTCCAGAATTCAGTATTCCCACATTTTTATTTGTACTTCATCTCATCAATCTTAATTATTATATAGAAAGTATGCATACCTGAATCATAAATTAATTCAAGATGGTAAATTTGACATTTTAATAAGATATATTTTTATTAATAACTACTTTAAATGAGATAAATGTCAATGCTACTACTCATTACATATAAAAAAGCATTGTTAATTTGCTGAATGAATTGATAACATAAAATTACAGCTAATGGACACAGTTGCACAAATTAATTGTAGATTAAAATGACAAAATAGTTTGTGTTTTATATTAGGAAGATCACATTTTCAACTGAATAGACTCAATCTTCAATTTACGATCACTGTATTTAGTCCACTTTTCCCAATATTCCCAGGCATCTCAATTAAAACATATTATGTCTATAATAATCTAATTGAATTAGCCTTGATGCTGGCATTATAATTTTCAAAATGTCAAAGTAGTAAAAATTAATAGGATCTTTGCTTTTGAGCTATTCAAGAGTTTTATAAGCTCCCAGAATTATTGGTTAATAAGAGAATTCAGGCCATACAAGTGATACTTTGAATGTTTGAAAAATCTGTGCTTTTATTTCTCAACATAAACTTTACTGTATTCATAGCATCTATTGTATAGACTCTCTATTTGAATTCATAACACAAACTAATAAGTATTATCTAGCCAATTCTGGTAAGAGTTCAAAAAGTTGTTATTGTTTTGCTTTGTTTTACCCTAACATTCTTCTTTGGTTTAGGAACAGTCAAAGTAAACTCTAAATTAGAAGCCCATTATTAATTATCCTGCTAAAGAAGCTAATAAGTAGGGAACCAGCAGTTAGCGTAATGGCTATGTCGCTGGATTCCCACGTAGTCAACCGTGGTTCGTGTCCTAGACCCGGTGGCTTAAAACTCACGCCGGGCGCGTGTGCGTGCGTGCCCAAGATACCGAGAGGAGAATGGAGTAGAAGGGATTGCGGCGTGACCATCCCCCCTTGGGGGTGATTTCTCGCTTTCTGTCTCTATGTCTCTCTCTGTCTGTCTGCCGAGCGCATGTGCCCTACAGTGAAAATCTCTCCAAAAAAAAAAAAAAGAAGCTAATAAGTAGTATACCAATAATTGACCAGTATTCACTGTAATACTGTCTGCATTTTAGTGTCTATATTTTGCTGTTTTACATTATACATTAAACTTCTTGTTTCTAATGTCTTCTACCATGGGAATAAGTCACACAAATTACAACTTTATTTTGTATAAACTCACAAGGCAAGATATTTTTACTTAACCCTAATTTGGAAGTAATCTATGACACTAATTTTGGACAAAATAATAAAGCCGATGAAGAGAAAGTCAAATTTTTGTTCATTGGTTTTCTACACAAATTATAGAGGCAAAGTAATACCAAAAGTTTTAGATAATACTAGCTTGCAAGATGGGTGGTCAGATTTGGACTCTAAAAATAGGTTAAGTAAAATAAAAAAAACAGCAAAAAACAATGAGTCAAACAATTAAATTAGGTTGACATCTCCAACTTTATCTAAATTATGGGATATGAACATAAAATTTATTAAAATTTATTATGAGGCCAGCAAGTGGCACAAAGATTAAGGCAGCTGGATCCCACACAGCTGACTGCACAATTCAAGTCCAGGACCCCATGTCTTGACAATACTCCAGGAACGTGTGCATGCATGCTTGTCTAAAATCCTGAGTGAAGAATGGAGGAAAAGGTATTGAGGAGTGGCCATCCTCCCCGGAGGTGACAATTTCTGTTTCCTTCTCATTCCCTCTCTGTCTTTCTCCAGTGAGCGCATGTACCCAGCAGAAAACTAAATATAATTATAAAAAAGTTATAATTATATGATATGCAATTATAAAATTAGATTTTTTAAATGTCTATTTATCCCTCTCATTAAGTGCATAATAAAAAATATTTTGTCTGGTGTCAGTTTTAACATGTAAAGAGGTAAGCACCTCATTACATAATATAAAGTTAATTGGACAAGTGTTTTCTACCTCTGGACATTGACTCTTACTGAAAATTTTCAAACATATTTTTTTTTCTTTTAAGAAAGGTTTTTGCCATAAGTCATGTGAGATTGCTGGAGAGACAGAGAGACAGAAAGTGAGAAATCACTCCCTGGGGGATGGCCTCAATCTCTTCTTCACCATTCTCCTCTGGGGATTTTGGAAAATACACACATGCACCTAGCGTGAATTATAAGCTGCCAGGTCTAGAACTTGAACCATGGTCAACTACGTGTGAGTCCAGTGACATAACCATAATGCCATCTGTTGTTCTCTCAAATGCCATTTTAAATGTAAATTACATATTTGATTATTATATTTGGTACTGATATAAGTAAAATCCATATCTATCTGTATTTCTGAAAAACAAAAATTGGCTATGTTTCAGTTACTTAATATGTACTAATTATGTTCATGACTGAACTTGTAAAAGACACTCGAGGAGAAAAAAATCCATTAAACCCTATAGATATTGTTTCTAACTAAATTTCTAATTATAGCAAAACCTTGTCAAAGAATATAATATAAATAGAACACTATAACATGCTATTCCAGAAATAGACATCAGCAAGATGGAATGAAAGAACTTTTCTGTGTCCATTTCTCTGCAAAAACGTCAGTTTGAATGACTATCCATGTATGAATATCACTTCAGAAGAGCTAAGGAAACAAGGTGACAAACTATAGCACCTGGGTGTAGCACAAAAAAAGAAGAAAAGGAAAAAAAAAAAAAAAAACCTTTGAAAAGGGTTAGAAAGAGTTTTATATAATCTATTCACCCCTCTCTCAACCCCAATCAGCACAGCATATTAAAAGATAGCCGTAGCTATGCGGAAAAGGAGAAAAGTCAGCAATGGACTTTGCTTTGGATGTTAGCACCAAGCTGAATCCCAAACTCAATGTCTGGCAGACCCCCACACCTGTGGTCTGGAACCCACAGACTAAATCTTCAGGCTCATTCTGGTGCCAGGTGAAATTCACAACCCTGGGCTCCAGGTCTGCCTGGCAGATGTCTGGGTCAGTTCTACTACCCGCCTAACCCTGTAGCTCCAGGCACCGAACCACCCTAAGTCAGCTCCAGTGCTCCTGAGATTTAGGCCCATCCCAACAGATTCAGCCTCAAGCCAACTCCCATGGCTCCAGGATCCCAACTCAACATTGGGCTGGCTTTTAAAACCCAAGTCATTCAGCTAGTATCCATTGACTCAACTTCTCTGGACACAGGCTGGACTACCAAGATTAAGGTCACTTCCTTTAGTCCCAGATCCCAGATCAGCCCCTGGTTTCAGACCATTGGAGATCTAGATCGGCCCACACAATCCCAGACTTCAGGCTCCTCTACTGTTAGTTTGGTACCCTGGCATCAACACAAGATATTCACACATATTCCTTATCTTGAGTAAAGTATGTGTGTGTGGGGGGGTGGGGGGATAAGGGGTAGTTATCAAAGGAGAAATTGGAGGAACTAATTATTGATCTAATGGGAGAAAGGAAGATGAAAAGAAACTGAAGCAGTACAAGCCATGCAGACATTATTAAAATTTGCTGAAGTGTTTTGAATTGCACATCAAAGGACAAAATTACAGAATGTGATCCATGGATGGAATGCAACACTGAATTCACTTGTATGATCACAATAGGATTATAATTTCAGCAGCATCACAAGTTAAAAAGAAAAAATAACCACTTATTATACTTTCTTCCAAATTTGGAAAAAAAATCCAAATTTACAATGCTTCCCAAACATTGACATTGCTCATGACATCCAACCATTGATAGCATGGCTCGATGACCCAGGATCACCTGAAGTAGATGATCCTTCTCTTAACGTTTTGGCAGAAGGTCGATATTAGCCTAATGCAACATCAACCACTTTTATCTCATTATTTACACATTGCATCATTTTACATTCTCAAAAAAGGTGAGTAGAGTGCACAGTAAAGAGTTTTTAAAGAGACCACGGTCACTTAACTTTTATTACTGTATATTATAATTATTCTATTATATTATCAGTTATTATTCTTAATCTTTTAGTGTGACTTATTTATAAAATAAACTTTATCTAATGTATATATGATTAAGAAAAAAAATTGGGGGTTAAGTTCTCTCTGCAATATCAGGCACTCACTTGGAGTCTCTGAACATATACCCCATGGACATAGAGGAGACTACTGTACACTGAAATTCCTCAACATACTCCTGTACAACCTAGGATAAGAAGAAATCAAAAGGGATACTTAAAAATATCTTGAGACAAATGAAAATAAAAACACAATATACAAAATATTACGGGATACAGAAAATGTTCTCTTTCAGAGGGAACTTTATAACAATAAATGCCTTCATTTAAAAAGAAGAAAGATGTTAAAAAATCTAATGTTACATCTCAATGAAAAAGAAAAATAAAATTAGTACAAAATTAGTAGAGAAAAGAAAATAATAAAGGTACAAGCAGAAATAAATGAAAACAATTAGAAAATAATTATTAAAATGGAAATAAAGGTTTTTTTATAAGGCTGATGTTAACTTTTAGCTAACCTAAGCAGAAAAAGAAAAACTCAAAGAAATAAAATCAGAAATAAAACAGAAGACATAAGACATATAAGATCTAAAACTATAAAACTACTAGAATAAAATGTGGAGAAAGCTTCATGACATGGTTCTGGGTGATAATTTTTGGGATATGACCCCAAAAGCACAGACAATAAAACTGAAAATAGACAAAGGGATTTTATCAGACTACAAAGCTTCTGCATACCCAGGGAAACAATCATCAGTATGAAAAGTCAATCTATAGAATGAGAGAAATGATTTATCAAGTATATACCTGATGAGGGAATACTATTCAAAAAAGATAAGGAACTCAAACAATTCAGTAACAAGAGAAAAACCAGATTATTATTTTTTTTTTAGATAAATTTTTACTATAGGGCACATGTGCTCATTAGACACACACACACACAAAGACACACACACACAAAGAGAAAGTGAGAAATCACTCCTTGAGGAGATGGCCATGTCACAATCCTTTTTTCTCTATTCTCTTCTCTGGATTTTGGGTACTCACACACACAAGCACCTAGCATGAGTTTCAAGCTGCTAGGTCCAACAGTTAAACTGCAGTAGGTTATGTGGACATTCAGCGCCTTAACCACTGTGCCACTGGCTGGTCCTATTAACTAAATTTTTAAAAAATGAGCAAAAAGGGACCAGCAAATAGTGTAATGGTTACATTGCTGGACTCCCATATGGCTGACCACGGTTCAAGTCACAGACCCAGAGACTTGAAACTCATGCTGGGTGCATGTGAATGCTTGCCTAAAATCCTGCAGGGAGAATGGACAAAAGACATTGTGATGTAGCCATTCCCTTTCTGAATTATTTCTCACTTTCTGTCACTGTTTCACCAGCGGTGAGCACACACAAGCCCAATAGCAAAATTAAAATTAAAATTAAAATTAAAAAAGTGAGCAAAAGACCTGGAAAGATAATCTCAAAAGTTGATATACAATGGCCATCTGGTACGCCAAAGGATACTTAACATCATTAATCATCTGAGAAATGAAAATTAAAACCACAATGAGGGAGGCCAGCAGTCAACATGGTAGTTAATATGGCCAGCTGTGGTTTAAGTCCTGGACCTGGTGGCTTACTTTATCTCTTTTCATCTCTGTCTGTCTCTCTCTGGTGAATGCACGTGCTATGTAGCAAATTTTAAAATAATAATAATAAATTTAATTTTAAAAAATGGGTTATTATTTCATACTTTTTAGGATGTCTATTATCAAAATAATGAAAGGCAGCCCAGCCATGGTGGTACAAGTGAGAGGGCACTGCTGTGCTTTGGATGAGGATACCTATGAGGCCAGAGTTCAGTTCCTGGCCCAACCTAAATAGATCAAATGCAATGGCACACACTGAGTGCTAGCCAATTGGTATGTGGCATAGGAGAAGTCTAATGGTGAGACACTGTCAAAAATAAATCCCCCTCTTTTATTCCCCACACACCCTGATAAGCTCACTCTCTCTCTTTCTCATTATAAGGAAAAGGGGGTGGAGGAAGAAGAGGAGAAAAAAGATGACACATGTTGCTAATGACTCAGAGAACAAGGAAGCCTTGTGCACTCTTCTGTTTTTTGGTTTAATTTCGCCAGAGGTCACTGTGCTCACTAGAAAGAGACAGGAAGGGATAGAGAGGGAAAGTGAGAAAGCATCCTGATGGGGGATGGCCACGCATAATCTCTTCTCCTTCATTTCTCCTTTTGGGATTTTAGGCATGCATGCATATGTGCCAGCCATCTTTTCCAAGCCACCGGGAATGGAACTGAAAATGCTTAGTTTGGCATGTAGGATCCAGCTGTCTCAACCACCATACCATTGATTGGCCCAACTTTTGCACTTCGGGAATTAAAATTGTATAGCCATTTTGAAAAGCTCTACGGAGGTTCTTCAAGCAATCAAAAAGAGACCCTATGATCCAGTAGTCCGACCACTGAGTATATGTCCAAAGGAACATATACAAAAGGGTGCTCAACATCACAAATCATCTGAGAAATGGAAATTAAAACCGCAATGAGTTATCATTTCATACTTGTTAGTTATCAGTATATAGAAGAGATATTTGCACTCTCATCTTTTTTGCAACATTATTCACAATAGACTAGATATGTAATCTGCCTAAGTGCCCACCAGTGGAAAAATAGATTAAGAAAATGTGGTATATAACCTTAATGGGATACGATTCAGCCTGAAAAAAAAATAAATAAAGTTTGTCATTTGTGACAACATAGAAGAAGAATCTAAACTGTAGGAACTCACAGAATTAGACAGCTGATCAATGTTATGAGGGGCAAGGGAGAGGGAGTTACATAAATATTGTCAACAGATACAAAATTTTGGTTAGAGGAGAATAAGTTCCAGAGGTCTATTGTACAACATGATAATTAAAGTTAATAACAATGTACTGTATTCTTGAAAATTGCTAAAAGTAGGGTTTAAGTGTTCTCACCACAAAAACAGATAAGTACGTGATGCGATAAACACGTAAATTTGCTAGATTTAGCTATTTTACAATAAATACATATTTCTAAATACTATATTGTACATACTGAATATGCACAAGTTTTATTTGTCAATTAAAATAAATTAGAAAAAATAAATATTTTATACTGAAGAGTGCTTATAGTAAAAAATGCATGTGTACTTTAAATATTTTAATAAAATATAGATGCAATTTTATCAAAGCAAGAAGAATTTCAAATGCAGAAGGCACTTAAAGTGAAGAGGTGTAGTCAGAAATCCCTTCAGAATTAAATAAATCCACTGAAATACACCTTGAAAAAATATTTTTATAAAAGATCAATTTTCAGTAAATTCTTAGACTCTCATGAACTGGTAGGACTCAATAAGTTGGGATGGGGTGGGCAAGAATTTTCTTGACGCAACTGGCTGTGTGTGTATTGGGGATAGAAGTTATGGCTAAAACAAAGATATATCTCTGGTGGGATACTCACTGATAGGAGCAGCACCCTTGTAAATAATCTGTAATAATTTTATTCTGCCATGGGATTTTTGAGAAAACTGAATGAATAGATACTAGACTTATAGACATGGCCACTATTTCTTATGTTACAAAAAAGGACTTCAGTCTTGAGTTGACAGTTTGGAAAGTATATTGTACTATAGTTTAACAAAAAAAAAAAAAGAAGACTCAACATGTTTCTAGAAAGTAACTCTCAAATAGGCCAATCTATATAAAAAGTAGAAGCATATGATATTCATCCATCAAACACTTAGAAAATTAAAGCAACTGTTTTAAATTAGAAAAACTATAATTTCCTACTCAAAATAAGATGAATGAGGACAGAGACTAGAAAAAATTTTTTCTTTACACCTGCACCTAGTAATTACAGCTGTGATTTGCACAACTTTTTCTTTGTTGAGAAAAAGGTACATTTTATATTGCATCTCACTGGAACTCAATGCAAAATGTCTCTACAGCAATTATGTAGTTGGGTTTAAAAGACAAATAAAGCATATAATTATAACCTTAAAAATAATTTGCACTAACAATTGAATTTAGGCTTGAATTTTAACAAAGCACTAAATAGAAATGGAAGACAAAATTTAACTTGCAAGATGCCATTATCTCTGGGAGAGAAGAAAGGTTCTAACACAATAATGCACTCAGTCAATTAATGTTTGATGCCATGAAAACTGAGGTTGAGAATTTCCAAAGGCCAATTTTATGGGCTTCCTGTATAGTAAAATCAATTCTATATGTATATTTTATTTAGAATTTGACAAAGAAAATTTTAGATACAGTTGAAAGGGGTTTGGAGATGATGGGGTGATGCTCTTTATTACAACCAATGAGGAAATCCGTCAATAGAAGTTAAAGGCTTTTCCCAAGTTCTTACAACCAGATACTTAAAGATAAGAAAAAAAAAAAAAAAAAAAAAAAAAAAACAGACCTCCTGGTATTCTATTGAACATGCTCTTCAGAAGGGCTGGATGGTGGCACAGTTTTAAAATCTGATGTTTGCCAAGACTGGCCCACGTAAGAAAGTTCCAGGTTTGCATCTGGACAGCTCCCTGAATATGTCAAGCTTGCATGTACTATAGTCCAAGGGTGGCTAATCTGACTGGATCATGCCATCAAGATCCTGTTGGAGGTTCTGTCTCTCTGCCTCTGTATCTCACAAAACAAATGAACTTAAAATAATAAAAAAAAAGCACTGCATAAATAATCAATCTTAAGAAACCATTTGATTTAAATATAAATTATGTAAATGGGTAGAAATTGGTTGCTCGTAAAGAATAAGGATATTAATTTCTGTTCTTCAGCCACAATTTACTCCTATTTTGAGACAAATCAACAAGCCAAAATATTTTCACCAATGATTTCTCTCCCAGTGATTCCAAAAAAGTCAAATGTCTGTCTAGAACAGATAATTTAGGAATCAGCAGAAGGTATTCATTAAGGTTAGAGCTCATACAGAATCAGTACATGGTTGAGTATAGCTGAGATTTTGTTGCACAGATGCCTCAATTTTTAAATATTTTATTCATGTGTTGATAATATATAGGGTTAGATGATTATTAAGATCCTTTCCATTACTTACATATTAACAAATCTGAGTATTTTAACTAGTGTTACTTATCTATGAAAATATGATATTCTTTTATTATTGTTAAAGCTATGAGAAGAATGACCTTTATGAGGAAGAGAAAAATCTTCCTCAAGACAGCATTCTCTGGGAGTCTGCTTTCACTTCTCTGGGGACACCTAACTTTTCATCCTGTATCATGACTATTTGTTTTCATGTCTCTCCCCTACTAGTTTATAAACTCCTTGAGGGCAGAGTCTGTATTTTATTCATTTATATATATTCCCAACACCACCATGGTGTCATACACATAGGAGGCAAGCCCTGTCAAATTAATGAATGAATGCCATTAAAAAGTCTGTGCATCAAAATACAAAGAATACAAATATAAATCAAACTGTCATATAAGAAATTCTAGGATAGCATTATATTTTTCTAAAACACTTAAGTTCTATGTAATGAATCATGACATAAATTGGGAGAACAATACTTCAGAATGTTCTAAGCTCTGAATTTTTATAAGAATTAAAGCAAACACAACCTCTAAAGTAAAAAGAAAGCAAGACCATTGTTTATGGTTCTATTAAAATAGTCAAGATACATTAATTATTATAGATCAATATGCAGTATTTTCCACTTTCTATTTTTTTAATTTAATTTTTTTATTATTATTATTTAAATTTTTTCCACATTTTATTGATTCACAAAATATCTTAAACTAAAACTATGGACAATGCTAGAATCTAGTTACAAGTGCACTGTAATTTTCTTCTGAAACATTTTGAATTAATTAATTAATTTACATTCATTCCCTGAGCAGTGTAACAGCATACACAATGTGATTTCTCATCCAAAATATACTGTCTAGTGGCTTAATCCACTTTCTATTCTAAAAAAGAAAGACAAAGCTAACCCAAATTATGGATAATTTATGATCACTTCTGCTGTACCATTCTTGTACCATATTTCTGGCGGGTAAGTTTGTATATTTGATTCGCAAATTAGCAAAACAATAAACATTATTGCACAACTTGATTTCTTATATTTATATATGGAAATGTATTATAAAACAATAGTATGACAAGTGCAAATGCTTTCTTTATTCATAAGACTTTTGCTTAAAGTAACAAAGTAGAAAAGTAGCTACAGGCCCAGAAACAAGAAATGTTTCAAAATTATGATAAATCTATAAAATGTAGATCTATATAATTACATAAAATATGTATGTAGAAGAATAATTAAGAACATATAAATATATTCAAAATTTAATGCTTTATGTAAAAGAGCTTATTATGAACTATGCATAATTATGCATAATGGAAATCTTGACCAAAAATGGGTGACTTGTTTTGAAGAAATTATAAGTGATCTTTATTTTCTATGTAACTTGATCGTTATATAATATGCATGCATTTTTAGTTTTGAAGACATTATAGTAAGTGATTAGATAAAAAAAATAGTTATAACCTTTCACTTAATTCACCTTTATGTCCACTATGAATTTTTCATCATTGTTAGCCACCAAAGTTGTGAAATATTATAATTCAGAAAGTATAATTATTAAGTAAAGATAATTAATAATAACCTGTCCTCGTAAGCTCAGAACATAGAATTAAATACATTAATCAATTTCTTTTCTATATTTTATAAATTGTCCCTTCTTTCAATGTGAGCCAATACAGAAAGGAATTTGTTTTTTGTTTGATGTATTCTCATATGACCATCACTATGTGATCCATTTTTCAAAAGGCAAATATTCAGCTAGTGTCTGCTCCTTACTTTGAATTATATTATGCTAACTAATGCCAATATTCATGGAAGTGTACAATGATACAAGTAAGAGTTGCTATGAGTAGGAAAAGTTACTATCAAAATATCAGGTTAAAGGAAATCTATAAGAATATAAGGTGAGGTGGTCCAAGTGATCCTCTGTGTGTGTGTGTATGTGTGTGTGTGTGTGTGTGTGTGTCTGTGTGTGTGTGTAATTGGGAAAAGAGTTGCCCCTTGACATATAGACGATGCTTAGTTTCATTTCCACTATTTTCCATTCAAGCTTCTAAAGCCTCCCAGAACATGAGATTAGATTGCTCATTCATCACATTTCAGAACTTCTAAAGCAGACTTAGAAAAATCCCAATAACATTCACCCATATACCAAGAGATGTACACCTATCTGCCCCTCAGTTTCTCTTTATTTAGGTTTAGTTACCTTAACATCAAAATCATACCCAAATCCAAAAGCAGAGCCCAAACTCTTTCTCAAGTCTAAAGGGACTAAAGAATGGGTGAGAAGGAGACTGATTCTGGGATTTATAGACACCTGAATCTAAATGACGACTATACACAGCATGAGCAACGTGTCATATTTTCTTAGGACTTGTATGGCTTAGCACTGAAATTTCCTGACCTGAAAAATTCCTTAGTACCAAGGATTTAGTGTGATTTGATCCCCTACTTAACCCTTAACCCCAGTGGCATCATAATAAACTAATTACCATGTGGAGATTCACACTTGCCATCACCCATGCCTGAGACACTTTAGTCATGTATACTAAGGGATCTTTAAAATAAGATTTCTAGTTGTTCTTTAGATTTCAAAATTAGTATAGATATTTGACATTACTCAAGTCCGATGGTATTGTACTAATGTACCTGGCAGGCATGTTTATTGTAACCACCGTTAGTGGAAATTTTATGGAATTTGAGTACTTTAATGCTTCTGTATTTTCTAAACTTTTCAGAAATGTGCAACAAAAATATATATACAAAGAAATCATTTTTGTCATATCAGACTTAATGTAGGCAAAGTTTAATGCTTTTATTTTCCATTTTAACTATCCTGCTAAACTGATAAAAAAATTGCAATATACATTCACTATACATACATCACTTCACTAACACTATGACTAACACTATGATGGCATAAATAAAGAGATTCAATCATAATGACTGTTTTTTTTAGAATTATTTATTTAACTTTATTTAATTTTTTATTTATCATTAATACTATCTTTGTCTTTTTTTTTATTTTTTGAGAGGTTTTTGCTATAGGGCATGTGCGCTCGCCAGAAAGAGAGAGATAGAAAGACGGAAAGTAAGAAATGTCCCACCCCTCGTGGGATGACCACAGCACAATACCTTCTCCTCCATTCTCCTCTCTGGATCTTGGGCATGCACGCACATGTGCCCGGTGTGAGTCTAAGACACCAGATCTGGGACTGGAATCATGGTTGACTACATGGGAGTCCAGCGACATAGCCATTAATTATGCCCACTGCAGGTCCCAGTATTATCTTTGTAATTCACCAGAAAGAGAAAGGGAGAGAGAGGGACGTAGAGGGAGAGAGGAGAAAGAGAGAGAGAGAAAGAGAGAAAGTGAGAAAGCAAGCTGCCAGGTCTGGGACTCAAATCCTAATAGTGGCTATGCTTTTGTATGAGACAATGTTATTTTGTTTGCTTTTGAAATGAGTCAGTGTTATTTCCTTTTCCATATCTCCCCATAAGGAAGTCAAATACCAGGCTGTTTTCACCTAGTAGGAAATATAGTGTACCTGCACTCTCCTGTTATGAATATATATCTGTTCCCTGATATGTTACCATGAGTTCACCATAACTTAGTATAATAGGAACTTAAAGTATAGTCAAATATTTATTTATATTGATGATCTTCTGATTGTGGCTTGCATGAAGGATTGCTTAATTT
The DNA here is from genome assembly GCF_000334495.1 of Tupaia belangeri chinensis. Lineage (NCBI taxonomy): Eukaryota > Metazoa > Chordata > Mammalia > Scandentia > Tupaiidae > Tupaia > Tupaia belangeri. Next base: position 19,961 of record NW_006202743.1, read on the forward strand.
ATATTGCTTAGCTATCTAGCTACCTGCGAAGAAAAAAGTGTACATACCATGAACCAGGATGAGAATCTCTAGTCTCAAACCAAGTGACTCTCTTTAGACAAGTAGTTAGCTTCTTTAAAAAGAATATCTTCGACTGTTAATGAAGAATCCTGGCTAAAACTCATTCATTGTTTTCATCAAGAAGGACCAACAATCATCCTCTTTGGATATTTAAAAATAACATAAGCAATACCTGTGACTTTGACAATTCTTGTTTGTTTTCAATAAAACAGACAAGGAGTAAAATCCTAAATTGGAACAGGAAGCCCTGTACTAACTTCAGTAACTGCTAAGATAAGCTAAGGTTTTTATAGACCTATATCTTTCATGTATGTTTATGTAATATAAAATATGAGGGGTCATAAAACTTCACTATGCATTCAAATTGACTTGGGGACTTGATCAAAATACTCTTATCTTACCTCACATCTCAAAGATATAAACTATCCAACGCTACCTTTCGAATATTTAAATTTTTATCAAGATTCTCTGTGGATTCTGAAGTATAAAGAGCTCCCATGAACGTTGGGAGAAACATCTAATATTTAAACAAATCCATCATGTGTGATATAGGTTTCTTTCATTTCAACTCAGTTTACATTATCTTTATAGAGACTATCAATTTTCAATATGAGTTGAGTTTTCACAGGTTTAATTAATGATGGATACACAACCTAATCTTTTTTTGAGAGAGATTTCTTTTTTAGTAGGGCACATGTATTTACTAGACAGACACAGAGAGACAGAAAGCGACTGGGAGGTACTTTCTCACTTTCCCTCTTTCTGTCTCTCTCTGGTGAGTGCAAGCACCCTATGGCAAAAATCCAAAACACATACACACAATAAAAGAAACTACAAAGATACGAATAAAATACTTAGGGATTATCAAAAGAAGTAGAAACTATTTCAAGTGGGATAAATTAGGAAGAAAATTTAGAAAGAAAAGCTGTATATGTATGTTTATACTTTAAGAACTTGAAAGGAATGAGTAAATTATATACAGGAAAAAACAAGAGCAAAGTCACGGAATCAGAACAATCCAGAGTGCTCAGAGAATTGTCTCTGAGATTTATGGATTCTTGTAATTGTATATTACGCTTCACGTAGCCAGCAAATTAAATCTGTTTCATTGCACAATTCATGAACCAATCTTAAACCCCATCCTATAGAGCTTAAATAACCATGTACTTGCATTTCTTTTTGTTAAAAATTCAAGTTTATTACAACTATAGTTGCATGCATTTGTACAAAGATATATGCAAATATGTTGTTTTTCCTAATTAGTTTCCCTGTTTCCTTCAGACAATTTTATACATACTTTGATTTTTATTGACATAGCATCCGTCTTTAATATATTTGATTATATACAGTTTGGAAATGTTGCTTAGAATTTTTCCTCAACAGTTTTAAAATATCCTTCTATGATTTTCTTTATGTATCTCCTATCAAAACTAATCCTGAGGGCCAAGAAATATACTTGATCTTTGTCTGCAATCTATTTAATTTTTTTCAGAAAAAATTATGTTTTAAAAAAGCTCTGCATGGATTGCAACATTTCTTTTGCACCAAATTAAGCTAGTACTTTTTTTTCTTTATTTTTTAAATTTACATTTAATCACTGTACCTCTTTACAGTGTACAGCATGGTTTTTCCCAGCATGAATACATGCATATTAGTCAAGTCAAAGACATTACCATATGCATTATCATCAGCAGATAACTTTTTAATTTTGTGTCTATCAAACACCGTTTGCCTTTTTCCTGATCCCCTCCTTCACATGCTCTATTAACCACCCCATTACCTACCCACTATTACTTCCCCATATCATCTCTAGTTTCAACTGTTGGCCCTTGTTATTAACTTTCCAAACTTCCAATTTCTGCTGCAGAGTGTAGACATTAGTATATATTGAATGAGGACATGTAATACCTGTCTTTCATAGTCAGGCTTGCTTCACTTAGCATTACATATTTCATATTCATCCACTTTATGTCAAATGTCAGGATCTCATTTTTTTTTTTTTTTTTAATCTCTGACATGGGCAAATGAGCTGAACAGACAGCTCTCTGAGGAAGACAACTCTCCAAGGCAGAGAACTCTCCAAGACACAGCCAAAAAGCATAAGGAAAACATGCTCAACATCTCTCACCATAAGGGAGATACAAATGAGAATCACAATGAGGTACCACTTAACCCCAGTAGAATGGCTAAAATTAAAAAAAGAAAGAAAGAAAGAATGATAAGTGCTGACAAGGCTGTAGTGAAAAAGGATCCCTCCTACACTGTTGTGGGAATGTAAATTAGCAAAATTCAGTTTTTAAAACTTGTCACATAAATTATCTTTGATATTTTCTGATATAACAAGGATTCAATATAATAGGATTTTATAATTTATAGTATGATAATGATTTTTAAAATTTTGATTAACTTCATTTATTGCAAAAATCTTTCAGACTGTTAAAAGAAATCTTGGAAAAACCTTCCATTTATTATTAGTTAAACCCAAATGATAACAATGCTATCTGATATTAATGAGTGACTTCAACAAATTAAATAATCTCACTGCATCCCACCAGGAATTTTTAATTTAACCATGACATAATTTTAATTCAACCACAATGATTTTATGTTTGAGACTATTATTTCTTTTTTCTTTCTTTCTTTTTTTTTTTTTTTGAGAAATTTTTACTATAGGGTACGTGCACTTGTCAGTCAGACAAAGAAAGAGAGACACAAAATGAGAAATCATCCACCAGAGGGGATGGCCACACCTCAGTCCCGTCTTCTTCATTCGCCTCTGGGGATGAGTTTGAAGTTACTTGGCCTGGGACTCGAACTGCTGTCAACTATGTGGGAGTCTGGTGATGTAACTGCTACACCATCTGCTGGTCCCCAGAGACTATTATTTCTACTCTCACTTTTATTTTGCAGCATAAACCTGACATTTTTTCTGGTCTTGACAGAGATTTTTGATTTTCCAGATGACAATTCCAGTCCTTAGAGGAGGTATAGACTATTACTCAGGGTTGGCCGATGAGAAATAAAGAGTTCCGTTTGTTTATGAATGTTCATCTAACAGAAGAAAATGCTGTAAATATCTGTAATAACATTTTTTTAACTGGGCCAAAAAAGAATAAAAAAGGTTTTGGAGAACAAGTTAACATTTAAAGTGATTTTATACAAAACATCAATTGTCTTGTATATTTTGATAAGCAGTAGTACCAGCTTTGATTTGTAACAATTTGTGGCATTGGAAGAAAGGATTCTGTGATTGTTGAAGTGAGTTATGTTATAAAAGCAAAGAGAAGATAAATATTAAAAAACATATTTTCTAAAAAAAAAAGTTTTCTAGATACTTTTGGTAAATATTTTTACTTTTTTTAAGAGTCCAGAAGCTCATGAACTGAGAAGACTAAACCACAATTATTATTCAGTGTCTTTAACATAGTATAATAGACTGAATGTGTATGTACCACCAACATTCATATGTTGAAATTCTTATTCCTAAGGTAATGTTATTAACAAATGGGACCACTGGCAGGTTATTAGGTCAGGGTCCATGAGTGTAATGAATGTCTGTATAAGAAAGACCTGAAAGAGAACCCTCACCCCTGCCATCATGAGAGGATACAGCTAGAAGGTGCCATCTATGAACCAGATAGTAGGCCTTTCTCAGGCACTAAATCTGGTGTTACCTTAATATTGGACTTCTTAGCCTCCAGAACTGGAGAAATAAGTTCCTGTTGCTTATAAGTTAGCTAGCATAAGGTATTTTTTATTATAGCAGTCAGATAAAAACTAAGAGACATAGCATCCAGTTTTATAGTCACCCTACCTGTACTGCCAATACTTTATAAAATTTTGCCTAAATTTAGTTCCTAGAAATATGCTATTTTTGAAAAGATGTTGTCTTCCTAGCATACTCTCATATACTCAGTATGCTAGAAAAATTAAAAAGTCAAAGAGAGGTTGAAGGATATCAAATAACATGAGAATGTTCAGAAATTATTCACAATGAAGCAAATCTGATTAACATGATTGATAAGCTTAAACACAGCCTGATAATATCTCTTTGGAAAAGATTTATAACACAAACACAACTCTAGTGAAACTTGATCGATATAGAAGGAAGAAGGTAGTAATGAAAAAAATATAGAATTTAAAATAATTTTAAACAAAGAGCATATATATATATATATATGTGAAATTTATATATACATATAAATAGATATTTTTATATAGATATTTCACACATACACACACACACACATATACACATATTTGCCCATGTACTTGATAACCTAAACAAAATAAATGCAATTTCTGGAAAAATTTAAAATACCCGAATTGGAAAAGTACATACAAACATGACAACTGAAGTGCTAGATATCTCCCACTGCTTTCCACTATCTGACATGACCTCCCTACACAGACTCTATGCCTATACAAGATTATTTTACAGGAATGTTCTTTAAAATTATTAAGAAACACTCTACATATGTTTAACTTGAAAAATAAGAGAAAAATGTTAAAATCAGAATATACTCAATTTGAAAATTAGCTAAGATGTGGTAATAAATGTTATTTTTCTTGTGGTTCCTAATGCCATAATTCTAAAGGACTGTATTATTTAATTGAGTCCTTCTTTGTATATATTTATATATGATTCACCTTAGGGGACGTTCATTTGCTGGAGAGAGGGAGGGAAAGTTAGAGAGTGGGAAATCACCCTCCATAGGCCATGGTCATACTGCAATCTTTTCTCCATTTCTCCCTCCCTTCATGATTTTGAGCACACGTGCACACGTTTCTCAAGTTTCTATATCAGGGCCTTGAACCACACAGTAGACCATGTGGGATCCAGCTGCCTTAACCACTATGCTATAGATTGGCCCATCTTTATACTTTTAAACTATACCATTCTTGGGCCAGCCTGTGGTGTATTGGTTACAGCAGCTGGATCCACATGGTTGACTGTATGTTTTGAGTCTCAGCCATAGTGGCTTGGAAAAAAACACCAGGTGCATGTTTGTGCCCAAAATTCCAAAGGGCAGATGGAGAAGAGCATACTGTGGTGTGACTGTCCCCTATAGGGGTGCTTTCTTACTTTGTCTCTCCCTCTCTTTGTTTCTGTGTCTCTCCACAGTGAGTGCATATGCCATTTAGCAAGTAAAAAAAAACGAATAGATTAATGAATTAATTAACATTTCTCATGCTCATGAAGGTTTTTATCCTAGGTATTCAAAAGTGATTTTCACTATCTCACGTAGCTTCTCTACACATGCACTATGCCCATACAAGATGATTTTAAGGAGCACCCTATGTAAGTTTATACATCTATAGATTAAGAAACAGTATATAAATTTAATCATAAAAACACTTTACACTCCTTTACATAACAAGCAGAACTTTTGTCAATATAGTTTATCAATAAAAAATTGAGAAATAAATTCTAAATTAATGAATAAAAACCACTGGGTAAACTTAAATATCTAAAGAATTTCAATAATGCTTAGAATTAATTATAAATAGAAATTACTTTTGTCTAATATACTTCTGCCTAACACCTGCATCATGTAGGAAATATCATAGATAAAATTATGTATAATACCTTTAGAAATCCTTTTGAAAATTACTTGGATGCCAACTATTGTTCAACATACACAAGATGAAGTACAATTGTTCAACATAATCTGGGAAGAGAAAGAGAAATTAGAAGTATGATTTTGTGAGTAATAAAACATCTTAGAAAAATCAAGCATTATCTACATCAGTCTATAACAAAGAGTTCAATAATGTGACCAGACACAGGTTTGACTAGCAAAAATCAATATAATTGCCATATGTCAGTAATAGCCACCTAGAAAATATAATAGAAAGCAGTATACTACCTAAAATAACTATACAAACATTAAGATATTATGATCCTTTTAAAGAATATAAAGAAACACCACGATAAATGCCAAGTTAATGGATTGAACTACTTACCATTGTAAGGCTGCCAATTTTTCCCAACCTAATTTAGAATCCACTGAAAATCTAATTACATTTATAGAAAGAATTTTAAGAAACTTATTTTAATACATGTATCAGTCAATTTCTAGAATTTGTATGTGTTGGAAAACTGAACATTTATTCTCTTCCTAGAAATTGCTCAAAAGCTATAAAGATAAGGAAGATAAAAATGCAAGCTTATTTTTTGATAAAATCATACCACATGACAAACTGCCCAAAGTACAACATTTATTCAAACTATGTATGTAAGGAATTGGAGAGAAAGTAAGGATAGATTTCAGATGCAGAACTCAGCTGGAGCATGTCAGGAAATATACTTTTTGAGAAGAAAATATGCCCTAAAGGTAAAAAAAAAAAAAAAAAAAACTGTGAGATGTAAGAATGCATAAAGTGAGCAGAATGTTGGCAGGAGCCCTGGCAACCTAGTTAATTTAGAGAAATAAAGGTAATGATATTACGCTAAAAATTACACAAAGAAGCCATATGAAGGAAGCAGTATGTGTTTGTGGTTACTGAGAAAGAAAGAAATTTGGTGTGTTGAAAATGAGCTATCCATAATGCTGAAATTACCAGTCCCCAAGGGAAGCTCAGTAAACACCTGAGAAAAAGAAAAGAAACAAAAACCAAAAAAGCCCTCATTCAATTAGAAACAATAGGAAAAGAACTATCACAGTATCTGTCAAAATACACTACAAAGAAATACATAAAAATGTAAATGAAATTAATTATCTGACAAAAATATCAAATATCAAAATTTGCTAGTGTATGTGTGTTCGTATGTAGTTAAGACAAAATAAATTCAAGATATATGTAATGAATGCACTGCAATGACTTTTTCCAGACATCTGTGTATGAATTTTGAAAGAGTTCTTGCCCCAGCCAGTAAGAATCCTTCCAAGAGATTATCCTCAATTGTTCACCCCTCTGGAATTGCTTCAGTTGAAAAAGAACTGATATGCTCAAGTTTGTGGGAATTTAAGAGGCGTGTATACTCATTTATTGTTTAAGGTAAGCATTTAAAGGCACAGCCCCTTTTGTCCCAACACAGGATAGAACTCTGGAAAGCTCTTGAAGTTCCAGAATTCCTTTTCAGGTCATTTAAACCCTCGTTTGAACTACCTATCAGTCATTTTCTTCTTATCCAAAAATGTTGCTAATATCTCCCTTCTACATGTCGATAATAAGCACTCCTCAATAAAATTCTTTCACATTTATTCATCTATTCCCTGGCACACATGAATTTTGGCAAATGTACCAGAAATATAGTAAAGAAAACAGATACTAATGTTGGATTTTGTGTCTGAATCATCTCTCCACCTGCTAAAGAGGATTCTATGACCTTTGTTAGTTGAACCACAGATAGCTTCTGCCATGACAGTGGATCTATTTTCATAACATTTAACCAATGTGAATGGGATGTTATACTCTCTGAAAGAAAGGTCTTAGTAGATACATTTTGGACAAATAGGGGAAGAAGTGAGTAGAATTACAATGCAGACCATTAGATTTCTTGAATGAGGAATATCATCTGCAATGGAGTATTACAATTAAAAAAAAAAATCTCCTGGCCTGTTACTGGATATTTGGAGAGACAAAACTGTTGATATGGTGCACCTTTAAGAGATAAGTGGGAAGAATGATGGTAAAGGCTTTCTCTGACTCACTAGGTTAGAAAGTTCAATGAGCTTAGCAGTCCTCTATCCTGGAAAGGTATACCCAAGATCAAACATTAATAGAGCTGTATAATGCAAGGAAACCTCATGAGCAGGTAGTTTAGATATCTAAATTACACAAGAAGCTCTCCTTTACTGCACAAGCAGATTCATGGAGACAAAATTTAAGACTAGATAACAGATGAGGAAAGATCTCCAACTTTGTTTATGAGCAAGTCAACGCAGTTAAGTGGGCTGCAACTGCACTAAAGACCCACTCCAAATGGCCTTTAAATACAGTGGTGAAGCAAAGTCTTTACAGTTGGCAGAGATTTATGTGGTGCACCTAAATATCCACTTTGAATGGAAAAGTAATGGCTGAGGCTTAGATTATAAATCTACTCATAAATATTAGTGAATTCTTTGGACATAGTCAAAGACCTGGAAAAAAGAATGAAAGATCTGGGATGATTTCAACTGGATAAAGGCAACTGATGGTCACATAGGAGAGAAAAAGTGTGATAATATTTACATCTATTAAGACTACCAAAGTACCCAGCATAGAACTGTAAACAAAGCAAGAAGGTAGACAACACTTCATCTTCAATGACCCCAATGTAAGGTAATGAGTACATGGATGAAGTGTTCATGATGACAAAGATGGCGGCTGTTTATGGGATCACTTACCATGTTTTTAAATTGCTGCTGTCAAATATCCAATTTATGAGCAATAGAAATCAATGCTTAAACCCAGTACCATCCACTAAGAATCCATTTGGCTAATAGTAGCATATTGATTCCACTGAAGCTCTCATATAATGGAAAGAGAAGCAAAATATTTTATTCAAAAAATGTATGTATTCTGGATATCTTTTTTTTCATACTTGAAGGCCTTAGCCAGGACTACTACCAAAAGAGAGAGTTTAGTCCATGGATATAAAATGCCACTTAATATCACTTCAGATCAACAGATCTACTTTACAGCAAAAGAAAGGAATGAATAGTCTCAGGGCATTACATGTCCTACAAGACAAACTTGACAATCAGGTTAAATGATAATGTGGCCTACTGAATGCAGAAAGAGGAGTTTCTTGGGTCCTGACAAAAATAAACTTGGAAGTGACATGGGTGTGTTTAATTTGAAAAAAAAAAAAAATGAGTCCACATATGCTGTTTGTAGTACTTTCCAAAAATTATGCAAGAATTACAAATTTGGGGACTAGCAGATGGCATAATGGTTATGTTATGTCACTGGACTCCCACATGGGAGACCACAGTTCAAGTCCTGGAATTGAAAGGTTGAGACTCACTCTGGGTGTGTGTCCGTGAGTGCCCAAAACCAGAGAGGAGAATGGAGGAGAAGGGATTGCAGCATAGCCATCCCCACTGGGGAGTGATTTCTCACTTTCTGTCTCTCTCTGCCTCTCCCATGCTGGGGCTTTGCGTCCATGTTTCAGTGACTTGAAATATATGCCAGGTGTGTATACTCAAAATTCTGAAAGGAGAATGGATTGTGGTGTGTCCATCCCCCTGGGGGGTGTTTTCTGTTTTGTGCTCTCTCTCTCTTTCTCTCTCCATCTCTCCATCTCTCTCTGGTAAGCACACACACCCTATAGCAAATTCTAAATAAATAAATGGGTGGAAAATTGTAGGCAAGATGGCTGACTAGAAACAAAGCACTGTGGCATGTCTCTAGGAATATGTTCTTTCAAAACTTGTGTTAGGGCCAGTCAGGTAGTGTATAGATTAAGCATTGCACAGAAGAAACCAGAGCTAACATATTGAACCCCAACAAGGGTTCAAATCCTGGCCCTGGGACTTGAAATACATTCTGGGTACATGTGTATGCTCAAGATTCTGACTGGATGAAGTACTGGACAATGAAGGAGCGTGGCATGACACTACCCTACTGTGGGTGCTTTCTATTTGTCTCAGGCCTACTTGTAGCATCATTAGTATTAAAATTATTTACATATAAAACAAAAACAAATATGTGTATAATAGAAGGATCTTCACTCCACTACTCCTGTAGATGCTTGCAACAACATTTCACCATGGAAATCTGACTTATTAGCCTTAGCTTCTGATGCTAAAACATTTTTTTTTCCCAGAGAACTTTAATTTAAAGTTATTTTTTTTCCATGAAAGAAAGAAAAAGACCAGCACTTTACAAGGTCTCATGCCACAATCACCCCACCCACAGCTTTTTCAGTTACTTAATATCATGGGGTGCTGTGCCAGGCAAAAGCAGGTTCACAGGGAAACCAAACCTGCACTCTTTCATTTAGCTCCAGCCTCACTTGAACAGTGCATTACTGCTGTACCATCAAGCCAGTTCAGGTACTACAACCTTAATGGACTAAAGAGAATAAAGCAAGAGCTCTACAAATGGAATGAAAATGTAAAAGGCAATACTCTTTCTTCAAATCCAATAGGCAAGACAAGGTACTTGTCTTTTTTTTCAGGATGTTTTAAGAATGAAAGTCTTCAAAACTGATAGCACTATTCAACAGCCTCACTCTGATCTGGACATCATAAATAAATACGCTCTCTTTTATTGAAGTAATGTCAAAAAAAAAAAGAATGAAAAGTGAAATATTCCATTCCCAATTACATACATAGTGAGAACTACAGTTAGTCTCCACACACATATGAATAAAACTATTGTGCATAGCTAACTTGTACTTGGGTTCTGAGAAACTGGCACTATATTGAGTACAACTACTTTCTGGGCATGTATGGTTTTGCCCAGAGCGGAATCTGGGCAGGTAATGTTGCATAAAATTATGGCAAGCAAAACAGAAATGTCAGCTCATAATAGCTTGCAAACAGGAGCATTTCTAATCTGTTCATTCCGCAGATGAGACAGAAATGAATGGGAAACTACCAGAAGCAGTAACTCTCAGAATGAACTGTAGTCTTGTTAAAAAGCAATGCTTATCAAATATTATAGTGTGGGCAGAAGTCTGACTAGTTTTCCTATTTTTTTCCAAAATCTTTTCAAAACGGGACTGGGGAAGTCATGCCCACAAACATTAACAGACCATTTATTTTCTATTAACAAGATTCTTCCTACCTCCTGTTCCTGGCATAGTATCTTTGAGATATATATTTTAACTGATTACAGTATATTCTTGTGCTTATCTCTTCCCAAGACACAGAACTTCTCTTTTCCTTGAGATGTAGATTAAGCCTTTCTTTAACTAAGACAAAGATCTTCCCTTCCAATCACCAACCTAAGAATTGTGGAACCCACCTATAACCTACAAGCCTCCCCCACCCCCCTTCTACATGTCCCGCCTTTTTGGAAAATCTTTTCACTAAATGTTGTCTGTCAATATCAAAAACAAATAAAAGGAACCTCTGTACATGATCACCCCGAGAAAAAGCATGCATGCCTCTTCTCTGGGTCTAGGTCACTCACAGTTGGCTTGGAAATAAACCACGTTAATTATTAATTATTAATTTTACAGTTGGTTATTTTTTCCATCGACACTAGTATAAATCTGGAGCAATTATCAGAAAAAACTTGTGATAGAAAAACTCATCAGTGGTTCTAAAACACTTGCCTCTGTCAGAATCACCTAGATATTGTCTGGAAACCTAGTTTCCAGAAGTCTAATGCTTATAATTTCTCATTCGGTACATCTTGGATAGAGCCTATAAAGTAGCTGTCTAACAAGTTCCCAGGGACACTGATGTTACTGGTCCCAGGACCATACATTAAGAATTACAACTTAAGGGAACCAGCAGTTAGCGTAATGGCTATGTCGCTGGACTCCCACATAGTCAGCCGTGGTTCACATCCCGGACCCGGTGGTTTAAAACTCACGCCAGGTGCGTGCCCAAGATCCCGAGAGGAGAATGGAGGAGAAGGGATTGTGGAGTGACCATCCCCCCTGGGGGGTGATTTCTCACTTTCTGTCTCTATGTCTCTCTCTGTCTGTCTGGCGAGCGCACGCGCCCTATAGCAAAAACCTTTCCAAAAAAATAAGCAAAAAGAATTACAACTTAAGAAAATAGGGCTAGACAGAGAAACATTACAAACAACTTCACATTCAAAATAACTCTTAGAGAGCAATTTTGATAAAGAACATAGTGTGTTGGCCATAATAGTTTTCATTAACTTAAAGAATCAGATTTGAAGGTTCCTAACACACTCACAAAAATTTCATTTTCCCTGTCAAAAATATGTCCTAGAATATTCTAGTATATTCATGATGCATATCTTATTAAAATCAAAGCTCCATTTAATTTTATATAAAACTTTACTGATGATGTTCTTCTTTCTCATGTTTCCACTTCTTTCCAAATTGACAAAATAAGATAATATTTTATATTGCCCTGTTAGTTGCCTGTAAGAACAATGTATCTTTTGCATTATATTTAGAACATTTTGCAATACTATTCAGTTTCCCATCTGCTAAAATATATCTGTATCTGTAATATATCTAAACATACACATATATACCCATCCAAGCAGCTGTATATGTAATATTTCCAGATTTCGTACATTTGCCATCATGATACTGGCATGGCAGCTATCATTTTATTGTCTCTCAACTCCAAATTCATTTTTCATTGCCTTTCTGAACCTAGCAAATATTTCTCCTGTGCCAGCCAGCAAGATGTCAAAGCTTTGTCGGTAGATGGCGCCGGCGGGACACTAGAGGAGAAGGGACTTTTCTGGATTCTGATGTGCTTCAGTTTCTTTCTCCTATCATGTGTCAGCTGCATGCGTGTAAGGCAGCAGCTGGCATTCACTGGGGCAAGCTCCAGCAGCTTCCTACTTAGTTTGGCAGGTGCCTCACAGCCACCTCTAATAGTCAGCTTTGATATGTGGCACCTCGGCAAAGTTCTCTACCATCCCAGTCAAAGTTGTGCTCTTGGCAAAGCAACATGGTTGGCTGCTGAGGGAGGGAGATCTTCCACATTCATACTTGTTGGGTGTTCTATCTCAGCTTAGAAATGGTGGCTGTTGCTTATATTTCTCCATTTTTTTACAGTTCTTTGTAGTAACTCTCTTCTTGCTACTTAATTGTTCTTCATATCATGTATATTTTATCCCAATTACTGTATAGTTCTGTCTCCTGATTGAACCTCTGCTAATATAGTTTAATTTCTGCATGTTCTGCTTAACAATATATTGTGTATACTGTGTGATGTATTCCATGTCACTGGACTTTACAGGGCAAGATTTTAATGAGTCTATTATAAACATTTTGTTAAATTTCTGTATGTACAAACCATCAAATAAATATATAAAAGTTTTAAAATAGCAGATAATTTACAAACCTCAGTCTACACAATTTAAGTTAAATTCATGGCCTTTTCAACCTCCATGGGTTTGAAAAATATGTAGCGTAGTCAAAAATGTCAAATGCTCAACTCTATTTTGATTTTTAAAGATCTTATCTAAAGTGTTGACAAAAGCAAAACCATATCTAATATATGATTATAAACAAGCAAAGTCCTGTAAATATTAAGAATCATATCTTCTGAAAAAGTGATCACTTTGGGACCAACAGCGTAATGGCTATGTCACTGGACTCCCACGTAGTCGACCGTGGTTCGAGTCCCGGACCCGGTGGCTTAAAACTCATGCCGAGCACGTGTGCATGCGTGCCCAAGATCCCAAGAAGAGAATGGAGGAGAAGGGATTGCAGCGTGGCCATCCCCCCTGGGGGTGATTTCTCACTTTCTATCTGTCTGGCGAGCGCACGCGCCCTATAGCAAAAACTTCTTCAAAAAAAAAAAAGTGATCACTTTGACTTCCTCAGCTTTATTGAATAAATCAGACTCAGTAAAGTGAAAATACAACTCATGTTTTATCTTCTCTACTGTTGATCATTTATGACATCTTTCATAGACCAGAAGTAAATCAAACCACAAATACTACCAAACTTTCATCTTTGCTTTTTTTTGTTGTTGTTTGTTTTCGTTTTTTTTTTTTTTTTCTTCCAATTTAAAGCTTTCCTTTCCACAATTACAATATTTGTTTGGGAAATTGTAACAAGACATTTCAGCAGACTTCTTTCTGCTCATTGTTCTCTGTTGCTCACTAACAGACTGCTGTTTCTACTCTTCCAATGTCTGGGTGAGAGGCGGAGGGTGGAGTTGAGAGGGAATTCGAAGCAATTAATGCAGTCTTGTGATCTCTGCACATCACTTGGTGGGTGATTTTGCAGGTTCCTCTTACATCCTCAACTGAAAATGTCTGAATATATTTTTGCTTCCAAGTAGATAATGCCTGTCTGCCTTCTACTCTAGTCACTTAAGACATTTTTCATAACTTCTGGGCTTCCAGTCATCTACCTATAGCGATGAGCCCCTGAAGACACACATCTTGACCTACAATGGAAAGACCACTGTTCCTTAACCTGTGAGCAGAGGTAATTCTCACCACAAGTTCTGTCCATTTAACTTTTCATACTTGAATTTAAAGTGAAACTTTCTGGTCCTCAAGCCCCAGGGTATGCATGTCAAGTTTTATGATTATTTTCCTAAAAGCATCTACTGAATTGAAGAGAATTGGAAAGTATGGTTTCCTTACCCCTTGAGGGGAACTAATCCAACACATTAACAATTTATTCAAAGAAAACTCTCTTTGCCTTCTCAGTCTTTTATATTAGCAGTAAGTGATAATTAGTTGCACTTAGAAAAACTAATTTTGTTCACTTACTTTATATATCATTAAAGGGTGAAATGGGCTTCTATCACACTTTATAATAGGGAGACGTTTCACTGGTCGAAACCCCTACCAACACTAAGAAAATAGGGAGAGAAACATTTTACAACTTGGTTATATTTGCTTGATCAGAATAACCCCATATCCCTATGTCTATGCTGCTGGATATGAAAATTCTGCATGAGAACCATAAATTGAAGAGTCATGGGAACCAGCAGTTAGCGTAATGGCTATGTTGCTGGACTCCTACATAGTCGACCACGGTTCGCATCCTGGACCCCAGTGGCTTAAAACACGCCAAGCACATGTGCGTGTGTGCCCAAGATCCCTAGAGGAGAATGGAGGAGGAGGGATTGCAGTGTGACCATCCCCCCAGGGGGTGATTTCTCGTTTTCTGTCTCTATGTCTCTCTCTGTCTGTCTGGCGAGCGCAGGCGCCCTATAGTGTAAAACCTCTCAAAGAAAAGAGTCATTTATTCATTTTTAAGAGGTTTTTGTCTTAGGGCACATGTGCTTACTAGAAGAGAGAGAGACAGAGACAGTGAGAAATAACCCCCACCAGGGAATGGCCACACCTGAAATCCCTTCTCTTCCTGGAATCCTGGACATGTAAAAGCACTTACCTGGAGTGTTTTAAAGCCATAAGGTTTGGGACTCGAACCATGGTCAACTATATGGGAGTCCAGCGACATAATTGTTCCAGCATCTGCTATCTGCTGACCCCCTAGAAGAGTTACTTAAACTTCCTGGCACTTTTTTTTTTTTTTTTTTTGAGAGGGTTTTGCTATAGGCTGTGTGCGCTCACCAGAGACAAAGAAATCACCCTCCAGAGGGGAGGGCCACACCGCAATCCCCTCTCCTCCATTCTCCTCTCGAATCTTGGGCACACACACATATGTACCTGCTATGAGTTTAAGCCACCAGGTCCCGGACTCGAACCGTGGTTGACTACATGGGAGTCCAGTGACAAAGCCATTATGTCAACTGCTGGTCCTGGCACTTCATATTTTCCTATAATCCAGTGCCAAAGCTTATTAGACCACTTTGTTGAATGGGGCTGAATACTTAAAGAATGTATCTATACTTCCTCTTGAAAGGGCTCTGATCTGGAAATGACAAGATTCTATTACATTCCAGAATGGTAAATATATATTATTTTATATTCATTGCCTAATGAGTGAACTTACCACAATAGACAAGTAAAGCTGAGCCATAGTCTTAAGTATGCATTATTCACATGATATTTTTCTCAAATTTTTAGGGACAAATGTCCTAATAACCAGCGTTACCAGAATTCCATTTGTTTATATTTTCCTGCTTATTTATAATTAACTAACTATAAGATAAGGACATTATTAAGCTCTTTATTTCTATTCCTTGTACTTAATGAACAATATAAAATTGTATTATAGCAAAAAACTTTGAACTGTAAGTCTACTGTTTTGAATTCTTATGTCTGCTTTTCTTAGAATTCAGAGTATTACTGACATCCAAACTAATTTTTTCCTTAGTGATTTAGATATAAATTGTAGTTTGGGAACAGTAGATAGCATTATGTTTGTATCAGTGGACTCCTAAATAGTCGACCATAGTTTGAATCCCAGATTTGAGGGCTAAAGACTCATACAGTACACATGTGTGTGCATACCCAAAATCCAGAGAGGAAAATGTTGGATAAGGAATTATGATATGGCCATTGCCCCTGGGAAGTGATTTCTTGCTTTCTGTCTCTCTGGCACACATGCCCTACAGCATTAATCATTTTCAACAAGAAAGAAAGAAAGAAAGAAAGAAAGAAAGAAAGAAAGAAAGAAAGAAAGAGAAATTGTAGTTTACTTTGTACAATGGAATATATAAATTTTATTGTATTTCAGGCAATGATTACTTACACAATTTGTGTTTGCACACACAGCATCCAGTAGTATGCAATCTATGAGAAACAATTGATATGTAAATACATCGAAACGATCAACTTACTGCATATTTTAAAGGCGGTGCATATAAAGAGCTACAAATCATAAGAAAGTATACCTCTACTCTTTTTAGTAATTTAAGAGTTCAGTAAATCTTCACAAAGTGAATTTTGCCGTTAGGTGTTTTCTAATTAACATAATTGCCAGTTCCAGGACATTGAGAACCAAGTCTGTTTCCTCCATCGTAGTATATACAGCACTTTAATAGGGTGTGAAACAATTGTTATTTATTGTATGTTTTGTAATAATGATATTGTTCCATTTATAGGTGTTTAAAAGTTATGCTCTACAGAGGGCCTTATAGAGCAATGCAACAGAAAAGCCTGGCAAACAATTAAGGCTGGAGGTGTGATCATGGGAACCAAAAAATCATTTTTATAGAAAAGTGACTGTTTCAGTCTTCGATCTTATTCTTGAAGAGATAAGTTACTTGGTCTAAAATGATCCAATATATATTTTAGAACTATAAGGGGGCCCATAAATGACAAAACAGAGGACATAAAAAAGGCGGTCTATTTTTCTTCTCTATCAATCCTGGAAGCACTATTGCTAGAAGGCAGGTGAAATTTCTGGGGAACACATTAGAGTGCCAAAAGCGTAATATTCATAGAGCTATGGCAGACAGTTTTCAACATGATGCCTCCCGGATTTGAAAGATAAATGAAAAGGCAATTCTGTAGAGCCGTAAGTATGTATGTTTTTGCATGTGGCTGTGCCTCTCCATTACAAACGTGCCTATGATACAGAGTCTTGACCAGAGCTTGTCGAAGGCACGTCCTCTGTAAATGTTGGTTGACTAAAGACTTACAACTGTGTATTACTTAAATCCCTCTCACTTTTTAAAGTCTCCACTTTTTATTTCAACTTTTTCCTATCACTGAATTTCTTGAACATGTTTTTATTTCCCTTTATTTCCCTCAGTTCTCTGTTTTTACTGTCATAAAATTAACCTGTTTAGGGCCACCAATGGAAACCAATTTAATAATTTTTTTTAGAATATTTACTTTGTATAAAGCATACACTAATTGGTAATCAAGAAGATTGTTTTCAAATTTTCCATATTTTTTTTTCTCTTAATTTGTTTCTCTCATGCCCAGAAAAAGACAGAAAGAGAGGGAGAGTGAGAAAGCCCTCCCCATGGGGAATGGTTATACCACAACTCCTCTTCCCTCTCTTTCTCCTTTTGAGATTTTAGGCATCCTCACACATGCTTCCAGCATGTTCTTCAAGCCACTGAATCTGAGACTTAAACCATGGAGTCTGTCATGTGGATCCAACCCTCTTAATCACAGCACAAGCTAATCTAAAATTTGCGTTTTCTTTATCCTTTTAGAAGCATATGACATTACTGATTCTTTAAATTAAAGCATATAGATTCTTATTTTTTTTCTTTTTGATATAGGGTGTGTGTGCTTGCCAGACAGAGAGAGACAGAGAGATAGAAAAAGAGAAATCACCCCCCAGGGGGGATGGCCACACCGCAATCCCTTCTCCTCCATTCTCCTCTCTGGATCTTGGGCACGCACGCACACGCGCCCGGCATGAGTTTTTTAAGCCACTGGGTCTGGGATGCAAACCACGGTCGACTATGTGGGAATCCAGCAACATAGCCATTACACTATGTCGTTGGTCCCAAGCATATAGATTCTTTGAAGTGCCAAAATTTTAAGATTTGTTCCCTTTCCTATCTCTTTTAAAAAATATTTTATTTCCAATCTTATTCTTCCTCTATTCAGTGCATCAGCTCCTTAAAATCTGGAACTGGTCCTCTTCTGTCTCTCATTGACTTTTTCTGTGGTCAACTCATATAGTCATGGGACAGAATTGTTTATGAGTCCATATAGGACATTTATTAATGGCTCTGTAGTCTTTTCCTTGTGTTCTATGCATATCTTTACCTTTAAATCGATGAATCACTTACATATCTTAATAATGATATTGAAAAGCCTATAACCTAGACCTTGTGCCAGTGTTGGAAACTCAATATATAAAAAGAGAATTCATCATTAATTTGCCCGTTACATCTTACTAATCTGTTCTAAAGAATCTACAGGTAATCTTTTCTCTATAGGCTTTTTTTTTTTTTTTTTCCAATTGCCATAGAGAGGAAGAAAGCACGCCCTGGTAGGGAATGGTCATACTGTGATTGTTTATTATCTGTTACTTGCTCCCATAATAATTTTGGGCAAGAACGCACACGTGCCTGGCATGTGTTTCAAGTTACTGGACTGGGATTTGAGACACTGTCTGCTAAATGAGATCCAGCTCCCTTAACTGCTGAGTTATAGAGGCAGCCCTATAAGCTTCTCCTTATTTCATTTGCCACTATTCAATTTTCTAATTTTCTCAATATCAACATTTAGGGTAGAAACTTTTTAGGTATATATGATTTTTTCACATATCCTTGAATTATTTCTCTTTTGTTTATGGTTAAAAAAATACATAACATATGAGGGTCAGTCCTATATACTAGTGAATAAAGGAAGCAATCCACATGTCCAACCACTATTCAAATCTTGACCCTGGGAGATTAAAAAAATGCTGGGCATGTGTACTTATATGACCAAAATTCAGACAAGATAGATAAATCGAGGAGCAGGGTTTGTGGTGTGACCACACCCAATTTATTGGATACTCTCTCTCTCTCTCTCTCTCTCTCTATTCTGGCCATTAAGTCACATACACACACAACACATACACCTACACAATGTGAAATCCTCCCATCAATTTTTCAAACATTCCGTAGTAACTATAAATATAATATTGTACAGCAGAACTCTAAAACCATTTAATCTTGCCTCATCAAAAATCTATACCTATTTAGTAGCAACTTCTCATTCTCTCCTCTCATCCTTTTGAAATCACTTTTTGCTTATATGAGTTTGACTGTTTTAGATCCTCCTGTAAATGGAAGATGCAGTACTTATTCTTTTGTGACCAGCTTATTACACTTAGTGTGATATCCTCAAAGTCTTTCCATGTTGAAACATACGACAAGTTGTTCTTCTTTTCTTATGGCTAGGTAAAAATAATATATATATATACACATATATACATATATATATATACATATATATATATATATCACATTTTAGTTATTCATTCATCAGTAAACATTTAGATTATTTTTTCTCTTGACTATTGTGAATGATGATGCACAGAGCATGATACTGTAAATATATCTTTGAGATTATGATTTCAATTCTTTTGGAAAAATTTCTAGAACTGGGATTGCTGGTCAGATAGTAATTTAATTTTAATTTTGGGGGAACTCTATGCCAATTCCACTAGAAGCAATATGCAAAATCATAGTCAAAAACAAAACAAAACAAAAAAACAAAATAAATGAGCAAGACGATATTAAACTATAAAGCTTCTGCACTACAAGAGAAAAAAATTCAGTAAGTGAAATGCAACCTACTAACTGGAAGAAAATAGTTTAAACAATGACAAAAAGGCATATAAAAAGATGGTCAACAAAGCTAATCATCAGAGAAATTCAAGTGATACCACATTCAGGTGTCACTTCATGCCTATTAAGCAGGCCATTATGAGGCCAGTAGATGGAATAGTGGTTACATCTCTGGACTCCCAAATGGCCCATTGTGGTTTGAATCCTAAACCCAGTGGCTTCAAACCCATGCCAGGCATGTGTTTGTTTGTGCCCAAGATTCCAGGAGAACAAAAGAGAAGGGATTGTACTTGGTCGTCACACCTGGGGGGAGATTTTTCACTTTCTGTCTTTCCAGTGAAAGCATATACCCTATAGAAAAAAAAAATCAAATAAATAAATAAAAGAAGAATATTATGAAAAAATAAAATAATAAAAGGCCATTGTAAAAAATTAATTTTGGTGAGGATGTCAAACAATCGGCACCTTTTCCTACTGTTGGTCGTAATCTTGACACCCTTGACTCATTAAGCTAAATGCTGTTATCATATCTTAATGTCCTGACTTTCAAAAATCACCCTACTTTTCCAAACATGGGCAACACAAGTTGAAAAGTACTACCATTTCAAAGATTAAAACTTTATCTTGAATGTAATAGGGATTGATTTTTGTTTTGTTTTGTTTCGTTTCTTTTAGATTTTTGCAGTAGGGTGAGTGCACTTGCCAGAAACAGGGAAGTGAGAAATAACCCCCAGAGGAAATAGTCCTGCTACAATCCCTTTGTCTCCACTCTTCCACTCTTCTCTCAGGATTTGGGGCACTCACGTACATGCACTTGGTGTGATTTTCAAGTTGTCAGGTTTGAGACTTGAACCATGGTCAACTATGTGAGAGTTCAGTACCTGAACCACTACATCATCTCTTGACTAATAAAACTTTTTCCTTTCACCATACATATATATATATATATATATATATAGAGAGAGAGAGAGAGAGAGAGAGAGAGAAGAGAGAGAGAGAGTTACAATGGTCAAAATAGGCTCTAGTAAAGGGCTCTCAGATTATATCTTCATGCTCGTGACTTTATAATATGTGGTGGAGAGCAAGCCATATTTTTCAATCTCTACACCCTGCAAATAAGATATAAAAATAAGCAGTAATACTTATTTTTCTACAATACACATTGTAGATATAAAAATACTGCAAGTCCTTTTTTTTTTTTCTTTTATTGTTTTGATAGGTGTTTTTGCTTTTGTTTTTGATATAGGACATGTGCACTAGCCAGAAAGACAGAGGCAGAAAATGAGAAATCACCCCCCAGGGGGAATGGCCACACCGCAATCCCTTGGGATCTTGGGCACACACACACACACACACGTGCCCAGCATGAGTTAAAGCCACCAGGTCTGGGACTCAAACTGTGGTCAATTACATGGGATTCCAGCAACATAGCCATTACGTATTTTATAGTTTAATCAACGGGACTAGGGAAAAATGTTCACATATTTAAATATTCACTTTGTAAGCTAAATAATGTGATTGTATGTATAAAAGAAATGAAACTTTATAAAAAGGATAAAAATATGGCATGTATTGAAAACTATTTTGACCATATGATCAAAAGTTATTTAGGAAGATCTAAAAGAATACGTGACTTTCATTGGAAAAGAACCCAACTCTCTTTTTATCTCTGACATTTTGTTGAGCTGTAGAAATTTTAAAAAAATATATGTAAAAACGTTTGCCGTGCAATACAAGGTATAGTTAATGAGTTCATTTGTAATGATACATTGTATGAAAATCAGTATGTATCCATATGTTGAGATGTACAGATATCTAGCTCAGTTTAACTTGTGATATATCACTTGGGAGCAGAGAACTATTTGAATAAGTTCCTTCTGAAATAGTAACAGAAAACAATAATACCTGAAAAGCAATGTAAAATTCAGGTAAGTTTACATTCTCCTTATAGGAAGTACAGTCTCAGAGGACATTTATTATTTAATATACATTAGTTGTTACACCAGTAGCAATTAATTCCACAGGTAAAAGAATTTTATCTTTGAAAATAAAGTGACACAAAATCAAAGCAAACATATGTTTCTAATTTTACATGTATTATCTCATAGGCAATTAAGAAAACTCTACCTAGTATAAATGGAATCTAGAAAAGCCTTTGGGGAATTTTAACATTCATAAAATATTTACTTTGCCAAATTAAGAATGCATAAGAAGGAAGTGACCCCAGGAGTATTAGACTTCAAGCTGTTTTGATTTTTAAAATGCATAAATTGATAGCTTTGTTTTTCGTTAATTTTTTAAATAACCAAATCTAGTTTTCAATGAATTTTTCTGAGCAACATAAGACCAAAGGAAACAAATAATATATGCATATTTCAGTCAAGGGACGTATCATACAAGTAATTTTGCATTAAAAAGTTAGTACATTTATGGGAACCAGCAGTTAGGGTAATGGCTATGTCGCTGGACTCCCACATAGTCGACCGCGGTTCGCGTCCCGGACCCGGTGGCTTAAAACTCACGCCGGGCGCGTGTGTGTGTGTGTGCCCAAGATCCCAAGAGAAGAATGGAGGAGAAGGGATTGCAGCGTGACCATCCCTTCTGGGGGGTGATTTCTCGCTTTCTGTCTCTCTGTCTCTCTCTGTTTGTCTGGCGAGCGCACGTGCCCTATAGCAAAAAACCTCTCCAAAAAAAAAAAAAGTTAGTACATTTATGACATAACTATTACATTGCTGGACTCCCACATGGGAGACCATTATTTGAGTCTCAGACCCAATGGCTTGGAAATCACACTGAGCATGTGTGCATGTGCCCAAGATCCCAGGAGGAGAATGGAGGAGAAGGAATTGCAATCGATCATCCTCCCTGTGAGGGGTGATGTCTCACTTTCTCTCTCACTATAGCTCGCTCTCTCTCTCTCTCTCTAGTGAGCAAATGCACCCTAAGGCAAAAATCTTTAAAAAAAAGAAGTAAATACATTTAGAAAATATATTTAACATGATTAAATATTTAATCTGCCTTTATAAGATGTACATAATACACTCTGTATCCCAACTCTGTACTTAATAGCTGCTTAATTTAGAAAAGTTAGTTAATGTCCCAGAAACTCAGTTTTCTTGTCTTTAATAAGATTGGTAGAGAAAAATCAAGATTAAATACATGGAGAATTATAAAAGGACCATAAATCCAGATTATTAGTTTTCTAATCCAAGCCTTTCCACTAGCAATTGTGTAAAATTATGCAAGCTATTCAGGCTCTTTACATTTAGTTTTCCTCCTGTAAATGGGAAACTAATAGTACCTAAATCATAGGACTATCCTATAAATTTACAGAGTTTAGGTAGTGTAAGAAAATAGCCAGTTAGAGATAACTGACACTCTTCTTCTCCAAGGAAAAAGGCCAAAACAATAGAGATATACTGCACCTTAAGTAGAAAAGACTGGAACACTAGAATACAGAAAAGAAATAATCAAAAGCCTCTGAGGCATGGAGATACTGGATGGAGACAAGGAAATGCAAAGCACTAGGCCAAAAATGGCCCAGAGCCAGGGGGCAATCTCTGCTGTAGGAAAAGGTTACCTGAAAATCCCTGGTAGTCCTCAGTCCCACTGTAGACACCTGCAGTCATGACTACAGAAAAGTTTTGCAGTTATCACAGATCTCAAACTTAGTGTAGAGAATTGTCTGGAGTCCATGGGAGGGCACTACCTCATAAAAGGAATACATCTGCTCTCTCATTTTCTTTGGGACTCAAACTCTGAAGATAAGGCACAATTTTCAGAGCAGAGCCACACCTAAAGCACATTCTTCTCTGTAAGCTGGTAGAACCTGCACCTCCACACTCCTGTGGCCCTACATTCCCTTCACCTTGCCTACATAAAGGATAGCAGATGAGCCCAGTGACCCAGTGATGCAGCAGTGATCCCTGAGTTCATGCAGCATCCTATGTCCTGGGGAACAAGGAGTATACTACAATAAGTGAGATGCCCTGAGACTGGAGAATTGATGTGAATACTCCCCTGAGATAGAGGCCTTTGAGCTCCCCTGATGACTGAGTACTCTGGACACTTTCCAAAGACTAAAGATTCTGGAAAGCTCTGAGGCCTGTAGCAGGCACCAGCAGACCTAGCTCTTTTAACTGGTGAAAACTCCATGTGCTACATATATCTCACCCAGGGCCCAGAACATCAGCCCAAGATCTGTTGTTCCTTCCATCTGCCCTGGTGTTCCTGTTTGTTTTGTTTTGTTTTGTTTTGTTTTGTTTTGTTTTGCCTGGCATGATTTCCACATCTCTTGCTCATTCCACTTGAGCTCAGGGTGACTATTCAGAAGGAATTACTGCCATTGACTCTGCTATATCAACTGGAAAGACTCTAAGTACTCTATCTAGAGCCTGAGAACATTGGCTGATGCAAGTAACAACCCTACATACTCTACAGATAGGGCCCTTGTATATTACGTATTCTCACTCAGAATCTGAAGGCATGAGCCAAAGTGTTACATCTGCTTCTGGCTGTGACCTCATGGCTAGAACTAATGGGACCTTAGTGTCAGGCACACACTCCACCAAAAGCCTAAAGTTACTACCACTTCCCTAATATGTGACATCTTTATAGCCACATCTCCCAGAGATATTGCCTTCTTCACTATCAGGGCCCCCATGTATCCACATCCAGGATAAGAGGAACTCAGGCTACCTCTGGTGGCACCTATTCCCAATGAAGTTACACCATGACTCTCATTAGAGATGTTCACAGTCTCCTCTACAAAGGCACTCACTCATATGTCATCCCCCTAGGGGATGATTTCTTACTTTCCTTCCTTCTCTTGCGGTCTCTCTCTTGTAAGAGGAATTGCTAGTGGAATTTCTGTCTCTCTGTCTCTCTCCAATTGCTATTGGAAAGATTTGGATTAGAAAACTAATCATCTGGATTTATGGTCCTTTTATAATTCTCCATGTATTTAATCTTGATTTTTCTCTACCAATCTTATTAAAGACAAAAAACCTGAGTTTCTTGGACATTAAGTAACTTTTCTAAATTAAGCAGCTTGTAAGTACAGAGTTGGGATAAGTAACTACATATATATGCCATATGGCAAAAAAGGAGAAGAAGAAGAAGAAAAAGGAAAGAAAGGAAGAAAGGGAAGGAAGGAAGGAAGGAAGGAAGGAAGGAAGGAAGGAAGGAAGGAAGGAAGAAAGGAAGGAAGGAAGGAAAAGAAAGAAATTGGCTGTTAGTCTAATAAAGAATCCCTCATATGTGACTTCATACTTTTTGCTTTCTGTTTTGAAAAATCTATTTGTCTTAAGAAGTTGACTGTATTATGTCTTGGACAGGATCTCTTTGAGTTAAATTTAATTTTTAACCTTTGTGATTCTTGAATCTGGGCATACAAACCTCTTTCAGGACTTGAGAAGTTTAGTTATCATTTCAAGATATAGTTTTTCTATTTAATTTCCTGTCTTTTCTCCTTCTGGAACTCCCATAATATAAATATTTCCTCATGATATAGTTTACACATGTTGTACAGTCAATCTTTCTCTTTCTTTCTTTCTTTCTTTCTTTCTTTCTTTCTTTCTTTCTTTCTTTCTTTCTCTCTCTCTCTCTTTCTCTTTCTTTCTTTCTTTCTTTCTTTCTTTCTTTCTTTCTTTCTTTCTTTCCTTTTAATAGTAGTATCTGTCTTCTTTTTTCTTTTTTATTTTTTTATCTACCTATTTATTTATATCTTTTTATACATTCAATTGGGAACTCTCTTTCTTTTTCTTTCTTCCTTTCTTTCTTTCTTTCTTTTTCTTTCCTTTTTATTTAGAGAGAGATTTTTGCTATAGGGCACATGTGCTCACTGGAAAGACAGAGAGAGAGAGAGAGAGAGAGAAAGTGGGATATACCCCCCCCCCGCCAGGGGAGATGGATGGAGTCCCTTCTCCTCCATTATTCTCTTGGAATCTTGGGCATGCACAAACACGTGCCTGCTATGATTTAAGCTGCTGGGACCAGGACTTGAACCATAGTTGACTACATGGGAGTCCAGGAACATAACTATTACACCATCTGCTGTTCCCCTACAGCTGATTTCTTAGCAGAAACGTTAAGTGACCAGGAAAGAATGGGATGATATATGCAAATTGCTGAAAGACAAAAATTTTCAACCAAGAATACTGTACCTGGCAAAACTACCATTAAGAATTAAAGGAGCCTATAGTCATATGAACCTAAATATGCCCAAACTTGTCTGATCTCAGACGCTAAGTGCAACTGGACCTGGTTAATATTTCATGGAGACATGAAGGAGAAATAGAGTCTATGACTAGCAAACTAAAGAAATAGAGTCTATGACTAGCAAACAAAAGAAATTCATTTCTAGAGTGATAGACTGACTCTTGAAGGAATATTTAAGAAGATTTATATCTAGAAGCAAACAAAATAAACACTGTCATGGAAACATGTAAAGGTATAAAACTCACTGGATATAGCAGTCACAAAAGTAAGGAAAAGAGGGACCATCAGTTAATGTAATGGCTATGTCTCCGGACTCCCACGTAGTCGACCACGGTCTGTGTCCCTGACCTGGTGGCTTAGAACTCACACCGGACGCATGTGCGGTGTGAGATCCTGAGAGGAGAATGGAAGAGAAGGGATTGCGGCGTGACCATTCCCCCTGGGGGGTGATTTCTCACTTTCTGTCTCTCTGTGTCTCTCTGACTGTCTGGCGAGCGCATGCGCCCTATAGTGGGAAAAAAAAAAAAAGTAAGGAAAAGAAGTAATTACACCTTGTCAGTTCAAAAAAACCAATGAACCCCAAGCAATAAAAGTGGAAGACAAGTGAGTACCAAAACAACCAGAATACAACACCAATTACAGCAATAAGTCTAAACCTATCAAAAATAACTTTGAATGTATATTGATTAATTTCCCAATAAAAAGTTATAGACTGGTTGAATGGATGGGGGAAAGGGGAAGCAATTATAAGTTGTCTGCAAGAAACTTACCTCACCCATAAAGACTCAACTAGACTGAGAGTTAAAAAATGCAAAAAAAAAAATTCCATGCAGATGAAAACCGAAAGTGAACAGGAGTAGTTATTTTAATGTTAGATAAAATAGACTTCAAGTAAAAAACTAAAAAGAGTACAAAAAGGTGATTATATAGTAATAAATTAATTAATTCAGCAAAAAGATAAAACAATTATAAATATATATGCACCCAATTCCAGAGCATCTATCTATCTATCTACCTATCTTTCAAGTATCACTGTCCTTAAAGGGAGAGAGATAGATTTCAATACAATAATAATTGGAGATTTTAACACTTTACTTTCAGCATTGGACAGATCATGTAGTCAGAAAATTATCAAAAAGTCCAAGCTTTCGATATGGCAGTGGATGTAGCTGAATTCCACCTGACCAACTGTGCAGTTCGAGTCCTGACTTAGAAGCTTGAAAAATCTGTTGGGTACATGAGCATGTATGCCTGAAATCCCCAAAGGAGGGATAGACAGAGGAGAGAGGTTGCAGTGTCATCATCCTCCCATGGTAGGTACTTTCTCACTTTCTATTTCTCTTTGTCTCTCTCTAATGAGCTGTGGAGAGCAACCATTTTGAACAAACATGGTGACCTTCAGTCACATGTAGAAATGTGGTTTTGTGAGCTTTTATTTTACTCTATTGGTTCCTTTCCTTATTTAGTAATCTCTTGCCGGCCTCAAGGAGTGTTCACTCATCTTACTTTTTCTCCCTTACTCGGGCAACATATTCAGGCAACACTTTACCGGGACCTATTCAGCAGAACCCATTTTGCTAAGTGTGTGTGTGTGGAGTGAGGGATGTAAATTACAAATAAACATAAAGTAAATACACAATAACATACAAGTATAAAAAAAAAAAAAATGTGTGCTGGGCCCAACATCTCTGATAGAGAAAGCCACTACCTCAAACCAGCCTCAAGTTTATTATTTTATAGGGTAAAAAATGAAAAAAAAAAAATAAAGCCAGTTGATTTTAAATGTTAATTGGTTGGTAATGCAAAAACAACTGGCGTCATGTGATTTCTCTAATCTTTTAGAGCTGATTTTGATAAACACGTGTGACTTCCTTTAACCTGATACTACTTTACAATATCAATAACAACACACAGTTAGCATGTTCATGTGTTAATTGCCTTCATTACTATGTAAATAAAGCTCACAAAACCACATTTCTACATGTGACTGAAAGTTACCATGCTTGAGTTGGATGGTTGCTGTGTGGAGCTCTTGCTGGGAGATTTTGTAGACTAGTAAGAAAATAAACACAAGCAAGGTTATTGACACAACAATTTTTAAGAAATATCATAAGGATTGGTGAAGCATGTTGAAAGTATTAGTGTCTTTAAGTTGATCTAAAATGTTAGAGGCTAAATTAGAAGGAACAAATGAAGGTAAAAAGTGATTTTGTAAATCTATTATCTGTTTATAAAAATTTTTGATGTTTACAGAAATACTGTTAGAAAACCATATCTCATGAAGATGGTTTTGTATAGAAATTTGGTTTTAATGTGTGTCATTATAAGGTAAAGGCATCAAACAGATATGTAGATATAATGTATGACATTTAAAATATTTCAAAGGCATGCTCATTGGAAAGTCTCTTTAAAAAAATCCTGTTTTATGACAAAACCACATTTCTACATGTGACTAAAGATCACCATGTTTGTTCAAAATGACCACTCTCCTCAATGAGCCACCATCTTCCACAGAGGCTGCTTTCTCACTTTCCATTTATCTCTGTCTCTCTCTAGTGAGCACACACACCCTCTAGCAAAATAAACAAACAAGAAAAACCATCAAAAGAACAGCTTATTTTAAATGCATCGTATACTAAATGAAATTGACTCACATTTACCGAACATTACATCTATCAGTTACAGTTGATGGCTGATTTTCTTCTAATAAGCACTTGAAACATTCTCCAGGAAAGATTATATGTTATACCTCAAAACAAGCAGCATTTTCTTTTGTTAAATAGAAATGATATCAAATATCTTTTTGGATAACAATAGAATAACATTAGAAATCAACAATTGAAACTTTGAAAAGCATACAATTGCATGAGACCTAAACAGCATACTTCTGAATGGCTACGATATCAAGTAAGAAACTAGGAAAGAATTTTTTTTTTGAGAGGTTTTTATTATAGGGCGCGTGTGCTCGCCAGACAGACAGATAGAGACAAAGAGACAGAAAACGAGAAATCACTCCCCAGGGGTGATGGTCACGCCACAATCCCTTCTCCTCCATTCTCCTCTTGGGATCTTGGGCACGCATGCACACCCGCCCGGCATGAGTTTTAAGCCACCAGGTCCGGGATGTGAACCACATTCTACCACATTGGAGTCCAGCAACATAGCCATTACGCTAACTGCTGGCCCCAAGAAACTTTTTTTTTGATAGAGATTTTTACTATAGAGCACGTGCACTTGCCAGAGAGACAGAAAGCAAGAAATCACCTTCCTCCCCCCAAGAGGGAATGGCCACACCATAATCCTTTCTCCTTCATTTTTCTCTTGAGATTTTGGGCAAAAATGCACACATATCCAGCATAAGTTTTAAGCCACCAGGTCTGGGACTGGTACCTCAGTCAACCAGGGGAGTCCAGTGACATAACCATTATACCATCTTCAGGTCCCAGAAATTTTAAAATTTATTAAGATTCAGTCATGGTGGTAGAGTTATTAGGGTACCACTCCATGATGCTGGAGCTATATGGAGGTATTCTGGGTTTGCATCCTGGGTGGACATGAATATCCTCTAGGCATGCTCATATGTTCATGATCTTTGTTGGCTGAAAGACTGGGAGGAGGAGGAGGAGACTATGGCATGGTGAAAACTTATTCAAGTTTTCTGCCTTTGCTAAGACATGGAACCAACCCAAATACCCACAAACAGATCAATGGATAAAAAAACTGTGGAACATCTACTCCGTGGAATACTACTCAGCCATAAAAACACAACAAGACTCTGGTTTTTGATAGAAAGTGGAAGAATATGGAATATTTACTGCTGAGTGAAGCAAGCCAGGCTATGAAAGAGAGACACTGAATGTCCCCACTTAATATATACCAAATGTCTATACTCTATGACTGAAACTGAATGACTAAAGGATTTAAAAACACAATAAATGGTTGTGAATACCAGATACAGTGTGGAAAGAGGGTGGATGAATGAGTAGAGTCTGAGGAAGGACATTTAGAAGAAAAATCGAGAGGCAAAGCATTAATGGAACAAAGAAATGAGGTATTATCTGTTAAAGATAAGTTTACAGTATTATCAATTAGACTGGGGAGAAATGTACACATGTTGGAATATTCACTTTGCAAGCTAAATAATGTGATTGAATGTATAAAAGAACTTGAAATAAAATTTAAAAATAAATAAATAAATAATTATCTCTCTCTCTCTCTCCCTCTCAAAAGAAATAAATTTTTAAACATCTTGAAATAAATTAAGAAATAGAACATCCCCAAAATATGGGGTACAGCAAAAGCAGAACTAAAAGGAAATTTATAACAAAAGTTGCCTGTATTTCTTAAAGTGGAAAGATTTCAAATAAACAACAACCCAAATAAATAAAGTCACATAAAAAAAGAAGATATTACTAATACCACAGAAATACAAACTATCATCAGAGACTAAACAACCTTATACTGAGTAGGTAGAAAATTGAGGGGAGACATATATATTTTGAACAAATACAATCTACCAAGACTGAGCAAGAAAGAAATAGAAAGTCTGAACAGAACACTAACAAGTAACAAGATTGAATCAGTAATAAAAAGTCTCACAAAATAGAAAAGACCGGGACTGAATTGCTTTACTGCTGAAGTCTACAAAACTTTTAAAGACCTTACATCAGATCTTCTCAAGTTAATTCAAAAAAAAAAAAAAATTCAAGGAAGGGAACCTCCCAAACTCATTTTACATGGCCAGCATTATCTTGGTTCCAAAGTCAGACAAGAATACAACAACAACAAAAGAGAAAACTATGGCCAATTTTCCAGATGAATATAAATGCAAATTTCTTAACAAATAACTAGCAAAGTGAATCCAGCAGAATACCAAAAAGATTACTCATCATGAGCAGATATGATATTTCTCAGGAGTACAAGAATAATTCAATACACACAAATCAAGAACTATGACAAATGAGATCAAGAGAACAAAAGATAAGACCCATATAAATATCGGGGGGTTTTGGAGAGATTTTTGTTATAGGGTGCATGCGCTCACCAGAAAGACAGAGAGAGACAAATAGACAGAAAGAGAGAAATCACCCACCACTCCACAATCCCTTCTCCTCCATTATCCTCTTAGGATCTTGGGCATGCACTCACACGTGCCCGGTGTGAATTGAAGCCTCCGGGTCTGGAACTCAAACTGTGGTTTACTAAATGTGAGTCCAGCGACATAGCCATTATGCTATCTGCTGGTCCTGAATACCTTGATTAAAGTAGAAAAGTAGTTAATAAAATACAACATCCTTTTACAATAAAAATTTTCAATGAATCAAATATAGAAAGCACATACCTCAACTAATAAAGACTATAAATGAC
Source organism: Tupaia belangeri chinensis (assembly GCF_000334495.1). Classification (NCBI taxonomy): domain Eukaryota; kingdom Metazoa; phylum Chordata; class Mammalia; order Scandentia; family Tupaiidae; genus Tupaia; species Tupaia belangeri. The sequence goes on from NW_006202743.1 coordinate 51,325, forward strand.
AACTCCTTCCCACAGCTAATATCATAATGAATGGAGAAAGTTGAAAGCATGTTTCACTAAGAACTGAAACAAGACACAGATGTCCTCTTTCACTGCTTTTATTCAAATAGTATTGAAAATCTTAGCTACAGAAATCATTTTGACAAGAAGTCAAATTATCTGTTTTCTGATGACATATTCATATACATAGAAGAAAAATGAGCTTGTCCCCCAAAATAAATAAATAACAAAAAACTCTTGCAACTGATAAATTTAGTTTAGCTGCAGGATACAAAAACAATATATAATAATTCATATAATTAGTAGCTAACTTACACACCAGTAAGGAACTACCAAATAAAAATTAAGAAGACAAGCCTATTTACAAAAGCTACTATATACATATGTAGATACATACATACCTAAGAATAAATTTAACCAAGCAGGTGAAAGATCTATACAGCAAAAGCTACAAGATACTGAGTAAAGACACTGAAGAAGATACACAAAAGGGGAAAGGGGCGGGAATGAAAGAATCAAGGATAAAAGAAAGAAGGAAAGTATTTAATGAACACAAAAATGGAAAATTATCTGCTGATGATAATGTATATGGTAATATCTTTGACTGGACTAGTATACAGTGTATTCATACTGGGAAACCCATTTTATATGTTGAAAGATGTACAGTGATTAAATGTAAAAAAATAAGAAAATAAAAATTATTTAAAAATAAAAATTTTAAAAAAAGGGACCAACAGATTATGTAGTGGTTAAGGCATTGGACTTCCACGTGGCCAACCATGATTTGAGTTCCAGACCCAGAAGCTTGAAACTCACACTAGATGCATGTGCATGCATACAGAAAATCCTGAAATGAGAACGGAGGAGAAGGGACTGTGGGTGGTCATTCCTCCTGGTGCAAGATCACTTTCAGTCTTTGTCTTTCCAGCAAGCACACATGCCCTATAGCGAAAATCTCTCAAAAAAAAAAAATCTAAAAAAGGAAAGATATCCCATGATTATGAATTAGAAGAATTAGTATTTAAAATGTCTGTACTATCAAGAGTGATTAGATTCAATGTATTCCTATAAAAATACTAACAGCATTCTTCATATAACTGGAGTAAATTATAAAATTTATATGGAAACAAAAAAGATGATAAATAGCGAGACTATCAGATGGTATAATGGTTATGTCACTGAACTCCCACATAGATGATTATGGTTCGAGTCCCAGACCTGGCAGCTTTAAATTTATGCTGGTTGCATGTGCATGCAAGCCCAGAATCCTGAGAGGAGAATGGAAAGAAGGGATTGAGGTGTGTCCATCCCCTCTGGAGGATGATTTCTTGCTTTCTGTATCTCTGTCTCTCTGTTTCTCTGTCTCTCTCTGTCTCTCCAGTGAGTGCAATCCCACTATAGCAAAAATATTTTTTTTAAAAAAGAGCTAAATAGCTAAAGCAACTCTATGTAAAATGAACAATGCATAAAACATCACATTACCTAACTTTAGAATATTCTACAAAGATATAACAAGCAAAACTTCATGAAAATGGCATAAAAAAATAAACATAGATTATTGAAGCAGAATAGAAAACCCAGTAATAAATCCACAAATATACAGCCAACTTATTTTTCACAACGATGCCAAAAGCACTTACTGGAAAAGTAACAGACTCCTCAGGAAATGCTTCTGGGAAAATAGGATATCTATATGTAGAAGAAAAAACTTAGACCACTATCTCTCGCTTTAAAAAATATTTCAAAATTGCTTAAATGTAAGACATAAAGCTATCACATTACTAGAATAAAACATAGAGGAAAAGCTTCAGGACATGGATCTGGGTAAAGATTATTTGAGGTAAGAAATCAAAGGCATAGACCATTAAAGATAAAAATAGACCAATGGGTTTATATCAAAGAAATAAGATTCTGCACAAGAAAGTGGAAATTCAACAGAATGAAGAGACAACCTACAGAATGTGAGGAAATATTTATAAGTTATAAACCTGACAAGGAATTAAAGTCAGTATATGAAAAAAACTGAAACATCTCCCCTGCAAAAACAAACAAACAAACAAACAAACAAAAACAAGAATAAACAAAACAAACAAAAAAAATTAAAAATGGGTTGCTAACTGAATAGATATAGTTTGAAAGATCTACAGGGCTGACTCTATGGCCTGGTAGTTAAGACAGCCATACCCCACGTGGCCAGCCATATGGTTTAAATCCAGGCCCCAGTGTCTTAAAAATCACACCAGGCGTATATGCATGCATGCATGCTCAAAATCCTGGCAGGGTGGAGAAATGGAGGAGAAGAGATTGTGGTGTGATTATATTTGTTGGGGATGCATTCTTCTTCTTTTTCTTCGGCTTCGTCTTTGTCTCTGTCTCCGTCTCCATCTTCTTTCTTCTTCTTCTTCCTCTTCTTCTTCTTCTTCTTCTTCTTCTTCTTCTTCTTCTTCTTCTTCTTCTTCTTCTTCTTCTTCTTCTTCTTCTTCTTCTTTTCTTCTTCTTCTTCTTCTTCTTTTTCTTCCCTCTCTCTCTCTATCTCTCTATCTCTCTCTCATCTCAAGCATGCACGTGCCCCTTGGTTAAAACAAAAAATCTATATATGCTCACAAAATACAAGCATATGAAAAAGTTCTCAATATCACTAATAATCAGGGTATTACAAATCAAAAATCATTATAAGTTATCACTTCTCTCAAGATAAAAATGACTTTTTTCAGAAAACAATGAATAGCAAATGCTGTCAGAGACATGAAGAAAGAGGAAAAGTAATTCTTGTGCATTGTAGTTGATAATATAAAGTAGTACATTCATTATTAAAAAACAATATGGTTGTTTCTCAAAAATTTAAAAATAGAGCTACTTTATAATCCAAAAATCTCACAACTTGGTATATAGCCAAAGGAAAGAAAATCAGTAGTTTGAAGAGGTATCTGCACTCCCACGTTTATTTCAGCACTACTCACAATATTTAAGGTATTGAATCAAACTTAGTATCCATTAATGGATAAACGAATAAAGAAAATGAGGTATATGCACACAGTTTTGTACTATTGAGTTCTAAAAAAGGATTAAATCTAAACTTTTGCAGCAACATGGATGAGTCTGGAAGAAAGAATATAAGTAAAAAAAGAAAAATAGCACATGATCTTACTCATTAGGGGAAGCTAAATGCTAAACTATGCAATTGCATAGGAGTGTTAAATGGTGAATATTTGGAACTGGGCACAGAAAAGAGCATGGAGAATAAGAGAACTGGTTAACAAGATATAATTTGCAGTTAAAATGAGAGTTCTAAACTCTCAAGTGAGAGTATAGCACTGTAGGGTAACTATAGTTAATAACAATTTAATGTACATTTCAAGATAGAAGAGAGAATTTTTTTAGAAGAGAGGAATTGGAGTGTTCGTAGTATAAAATAATGATACATGTTTGAGATGATGGATATGTTTATTACTAAATGTGTTGACATTACATACTGTATTTCTTTATTGGAAAAAAACACACTGTACCATATAGATATATACAACAATTAAGTGTCAATTACGAGACATTAATAATAAAAAGAGTTAATGTAGTTACTGGATTAATAACAGGTCTTGGTGTATAGAAAACACAATGATAACTCCAATTATTATTGTAGTAGTAACAGTAAGATTATAATGAAATTACATTCACTTATTTACTGGATCTTCTGTGATCTGCTAACTGAAGCTTATTTAACAGAACTTAATGGTGTGACATGTGTAGTTGTCCAATATAGCTATAATTTTTATGTGAAGGCTATTTTTCAAATTTAGGAAACCCAAGTTAAAAGTAAAACCACCAAATTAAAAATAAAATCACCACTATAGAAGTCAAGATTCTTGTTTCCAAGTGAGATAAAAACAGATAAAACAGACTTTTACATCCTGCAGAGACTTATTTCTACTTGAGTACATTACATTTGATGCTTGATATAACTTTGTGATATTACACTTAACTCATCCTTAAAATAGGACCTAACAGTCAGATGGAATATTGGCAAACTGAAACCGTGAGAAAAGGGAAAGAACTGATAAGAGTTCAATATATACATATTTTAAAAACATATAGAGTTTATAAATGAAGACCAAAACCCTAAAAAGATTAGAAGAAAAATACCTTTTTTCTTTCCTTTTATTTATTGCAGATGAAGTAATGCTATTAGCTATGTAAGTAAAGGTGTATTTATTACTAATTCATTTAGAATGATAAAATACATAAGAAGCATTATGCTCAACCTCAATTCTATACATTAATGTCTCTCAAATCCAACTGTGTACCAGAATACACCTGGGAGTTTGTCCCTGTTTATTTATGTACTTTTTAAATTTAATACAGTGTCTGGGTCAAGCTATGTCAATATCTATCTATTTACCTATAATCTCTTTCTGTCTCTCTCTTTCTCTTTCTCTCTATCTCTAGCTGGACTCCCATGTAGTCGACCGTGGTTCAAATCCTGAACCTGGTGGCTTAAACACATGCCAGGTACATGTGCATACATGCCCAAGATCCCAAGAGGTGAATGGAGAAGAGAGGATTGTGGTGTGGCCATTGCCCCAGGGGGGCTGATTTCTCACTTTCTGTTGCTCTGTCACTCTCTGTCTTTCTGGCAAGTGCATATGCCCTATAGCAAGAATCTCTCTCAAATCTCTCCCTCTCTCTCTCTTTCTCTATCTAAATCTATCATCTATCTATCTATCTATCTATCTATCTATCTATCTATCTATGTGTGTTTTTTATTGTAATGGCATGATTTGAACTATATTTTGCTACTCCCCCTGATTTTTTATCTGTTAAAGAATTATTTATTTAATTTTATTTATCATTATTATTATTTTTAAATTCTGTCATAGGGCATGTACACTCACCAGAGAGAGGGAAAGATAAAGTGAGAAAGCAAGCCACTAGGTCAAGAACTCTAATTGCAGTTGTCCACGTGGGAGTCCAATGCCTCAACCACCATGCCACCTGCTGGCTGCTACTCCTGATTTATAAGTATTTATTTATTAGCAATAATGTTGAAGAGTTTCATGTTTGACAGTAGGAAAATGGAAATTAAAGATAATTATCGAAAAAAAGAACTTAAAATCATTTCTCCATTTTTTTTAGAGAGAGCTTTTTTCAAGTGCCTGTGCTTCCTGGAGAGACAGAGAGAGATAGAGAGACAGAAGGCAAGAAATCACCTCCCTCCCTGTCACTGGTAGGATGGCCACTCTGCAATCCCTTCCCCTCCTTTCTCCTCTTGGGATTTTTGGGGACATATGCACACACACTCAGTATGGGTTTTAAGCTGCCATGTCCTGGACTCGAACAGTGGTCGACCATGTAGAAGTTCAGTGATATAACAATTACACCATCTGATGCTCTCCAAATATTTTTAAAACCATTTTTATAAATATGTTTATGTTCTAGTGAGAATTAGACTAGAGGGTTTTTGTACTCACCATGGAAAGACAGAAGGAAAGAGAGAGGTAGAGAGGAAAAGCACCCCTCAAGTGGTATGATCATGCTGCGAACCCTTATCCTCCATTTTTGCATCTTGTCTCTTCCATTTTTCCATCCTGTCTGAAGTTCGGACACACACATATCTGTTGTGTTTTTCAAGCCACTGGAGCCAGGATTTAAACTGTGGTCAGTGGCAAACTGAAACCGTGAGAAAAGGGAAAGAACTGATAAGAGTTCAATATATACATATTTTAAAAACATATAGAGTTTATAAATGAAGACCAAAACCCTAAAAAGATTAGAAGAAAAATACCTTTTTTCTTTCCTTTTATTTATTGCAGATGAAGTAATGCTATTAGCTATGTAAGTAAAGGTGTATTTATTACTAATTCATTTAGAATGATAAAATACATAAGAAGCATTATGCTCAACCTCAATTCTATACATTAATGTCTCTCAAATCCAACTGTGTACCAGAATACACCTGGGAGTTTGTCCCTGTTTATTTATGTACTTTTTAAATTTAATACAGTGTCTGGGTCAAGCTATGTCAATATCTATCTATTTACCTATAATCTCTTTCTGTCTCTCTCTTTCTCTTTCTCTCTATCTCTAGCTGGACTCCCATGTAGTCGACCGTGGTTCAAATCCTGAACCTGGTGGCTTAAACACATGCCAGGTACATGTGCATACATGCCCAAGATCCCAAGAGGTGAATGGAGAAGAGAGGATTGTGGTGTGGCCATTGCCCCAGGGGGGCTGATTTCTCACTTTCTGTTGCTCTGTCACTCTCTGTCTTTCTGGCAAGTGCATATGCCCTATAGCAAGAATCTCTCTCAAATCTCTCCCTCTCTCTCTCTTTCTCTATCTAAATCTATCATCTATCTATCTATCTATCTATCTATCTATCTATCTATCTATGTGTGTTTTTTATTGTAATGGCATGATTTGAACTATATTTTGCTACTCCCCCTGATTTTTTATCTGTTAAAGAATTATTTATTTAATTTTATTTATCATTATTATTATTTTTAAATTCTGTCATAGGGCATGTACACTCACCAGAGAGAGGGAAAGATAAAGTGAGAAAGCAAGCCACTAGGTCAAGAACTCTAATTGCAGTTGTCCACGTGGGAGTCCAATGCCTCAACCACCATGCCACCTGCTGGCTGCTACTCCTGATTTATAAGTATTTATTTATTAGCAATAATGTTGAAGAGTTTCATGTTTGACAGTAGGAAAATGGAAATTAAAGATAATTATCGAAAAAAAGAACTTAAAATCATTTCTCCATTTTTTTTAGAGAGAGCTTTTTTCAAGTGCCTGTGCTTCCTGGAGAGACAGAGAGAGATAGAGAGACAGAAGGCAAGAAATCACCTCCCTCCCTGTCACTGGTAGGATGGCCACTCTGCAATCCCTTCCCCTCCTTTCTCCTCTTGGGATTTTTGGGGACATATGCACACACACTCAGTATGGGTTTTAAGCTGCCATGTCCTGGACTCGAACAGTGGTCGACCATGTAGAAGTTCAGTGATATAACAATTACACCATCTGATGCTCTCCAAATATTTTTAAAACCATTTTTATAAATATGTTTATGTTCTAGTGAGAATTAGACTAGAGGGTTTTTGTACTCACCATGGAAAGACAGAAGGAAAGAGAGAGGTAGAGAGGAAAAGCACCCCTCAAGTGGTATGATCATGCTGCGAACCCTTATCCTCCATTTTTGCATCTTGTCTCTTCCATTTTTCCATCCTGTCTGAAGTTCGGACACACACATATCTGTTGTGTTTTTCAAGCCACTGGAGCCAGGATTTAAACTGTGGTCAGT
>NW_006202743.1:58772-179292 GCF_000334495.1 Tupaia belangeri chinensis
CGTGTAGGATTCAATTCCCTTTACTACTAGGTCAGAGGATTTTCCCTGTCTCTTCTGAATTTAATCAAAATATCTGGGTTGGATCCAGGTGTTGGTATATTTAAAAACTCCTCATGAAATATTACTTTTCCTTTAAGGTTGAGCACTATTAGTTTACATAAACACATAGATGCATCAAAGGTGTAAGTTAGTGGAAGTAAAAACATTGGAGCTCAATTTAAAAAAATCATATTGTATAGGAACACATATTTTCCTACTACATTTTCAAAAATATCTGTATTTATGCAATGTTAGGCAAATATCATAATCAATTATAGCATAATTGGTGAATTAAATGGAGTTTATTGAATGTAATCCTGGCAGGATATTAAATCAATACATTAAATTCTATTTTTTATTTTGTTAAAATATATATGTAGTGGAGCTGGTAGGTGGCATGGCAGTTAAAAGGTGCTGGGCTCCCTCATGGTCAACCATAATTCAAATCCCAGACAAAGGAGCTTATTAAGAAAAATAAAAAGAAAAAGAAATGCCTCTAATTTCACATATCCTTTTTTTAACCTTTATTTTATTAAACAAGTGACTAACACTAATTTTTTTTATGAATTGCATAAACAAATAGTATTATGTCTCAGGTAATTATTTGTTTCTTAAACCAAAAAAATAAAGATCTTAAAATATTCTAGGAAAAAGCAAATTTAATTTATTAAAAAAAAAAACTTACATTTTTATCTCTTTCAAGAATGCATTGAATATGGTCCTTATTAGCCAAGTGTTAATAGAGATTTGTTTATATTATGTTCAATGCTGAAATTAACCTATTGTCTTTCATGCATGAGAATATTATGCCTTTATGAATATTTAAATTTATTAGTTACTATATTATGAATGGCACAGTTAAAAGTATTTCAGATTTAAAATAAAGGAAATTTCACACCGTAAAAGTGTTAGAAATCTCTTCTGGACTGTCCCAAGAGGAACTTGGAAATGAACATTTAACCACGGTAGAGGAGGCAGTAACATACTTGTCTGCAACCCCGGAAGCTGCATGGCCAATGGTGGGTTCAGAACCGGAGAGACCTGAAACATGCCAGGGGCTCACACCTGAGATCATGACTGGCTGGGTGGCAGGGGAAGGTGACTGTAGCAATAAGAGATTCTGCCAACGTTGCCTCTCTCTCTTTCTCCCTTTCAACATAATGAATAAATATTTTTTAAATCTTGGAAATCCAAATAAAATGATTACAATAAATTTATATGTTATTTAATTTATTCAAAAATGCATAAAGACACAGCTAAGTATATGTGACATTTTACTTTGATAGCATTTACTCTATGTGTTCAATTTAAAAGTCTCAAACCAGCAGGATGTGAACAATCATGATTAAGAATTTACCAACCATATTTACAAATATACAAGTATTTGTACATATTCAATGTGTTGTTCACTGAACATTTTTATTTATTATATTAATGTAATCTTAACTGGCATTTCCAATGACCACAGGAAATGTTTCATCTATGTATAGAAGCCAAACCATGGATATTAGAAAGATTTAGATAAGTATCCATGAAACCAATTTTATAATTTTCTTCTCTGGGAGAGACCAACATTTTAGCAATGTTAAAGACTGTAACCAAAAATATTGCTGGGATCTCACTTCCATGTATTCAAAATGGTCTTTAAAGGAAATGAAATGGCTCTCCTTGTCATACAGTCACAGGGTTAAAATTCTTCCCTTAAAGCTTTCATTAAAATGTTCTTTTCTGTCAGCACAGAAAAAAGTGGGCTTTAAAAAATCTTATTTACCACTTAAGATTCTAAAGGTTCTTCTTCTACATTTTTCTAGGAGAATTGTTTACTTTTAGAACTTGAACTCGCACTATAGATTTCTACCCTAGGAACAGTATTATAAAATAAATCAAGTGCCGGCACCATCTGGAAACCTTTCAAGCAGTTGTATGGAAATATGCAGTCAGGAGATACTTCCATTTCACACATGACAATGGGTGAATTTGCAGGATTCTAATCTGCAATGGTATGTTTCCAAATGACTCTGCAATGTCTCCCTTTCCTCTAAAATTCTTTCTACTAATCACTTGTTCACTATGTAAACTGGACTAGCCAAGAAATTTTGTTTGTGATAAAATAGCATTATGTCAAAATACATCCCACTATGCACTGAAGCTGTCCATTAGAGAATCATTTAGTAGGAACTAAATAAATGTTTCCCAGCTTGGAGTGTTAGCCTGTTAACTTTAATTTTGTACATATGCTACTGGCTATCTGGAGTAAATATAATATTACGAAATGCTGATGAGTGTTGCTCAGGGCTCTTTGGTATGTTCTTCATTTACTATGCAGAGCTATTATTGATCTTTCTGCTGCTCAGTTTTAACTAGTGAAAGGATTTTGATCAATGCCAACCCAGGAAAAAGCAGTCTGCTTAATAGGACCGTTTGTCACTACTAAAATTTTCAAATACTGAGAACTTTAGAAATTCTTGGCTCTTTCTCACTCTTTAAGCATTTTCAATGTGCTTCTTCTTGACTATTAAGTATAACCTGCATATGAACACTTAGTTCATCCTTGAAGAAACACATTGAGTTTGAAGTTATTTAATGCTGCCATATAAATTTCTATTTGAAGGTATTTCTAGTTCCATCATGAAATGTATAAAATAATGGGGCACAGCTAGCAGCATGATTTAATGCTTTCCTCCAGAAACAGCTCTGCCTTTCGCAGAAAACCTAGATTTAAAAATGAAGAAAAGGAAAGAGAAAATGGTTGATGTATCTTTCACTTTGCGAGATCTCCAAGGAAAAGAGTTGGCTTTCTTTATAAAACAAAGTCTGTGTACATAAAATTCTAAAATAACATTCTAATAACAGTTCCTACGGTGTTTTCTTAATGACATTTTCGGCAAAATATTCATTTTGACAGTAAAACATGTTCTCATCCTTAAAATAGTCTAAGCCTAGCAAGTTCACAATTCTTTCTGATCTTGCAGCTTTGTTGTTTTATTGTTGATTCACCAGAGAAATTCAGAAAGGATGTTTACGTAATATACAAATTTCTTAAGGTTCTCTATGCTGATATCACTAATAAGTCTGGGCTCCAGAGCATTTCATTGTCTTCCCTGAAAAATGAAGACTCATCAAGATTTGATATGAATTTGTATAAGAAGCTTTCTTAAAATATGCAAAAGATATGCCTTTACTCCAGGGTAATTTGTTAAATGAAGTGAGAGTATGAAAGTACCAAAAACCAAGCACACTTGTTTCCTTTCTTTTCCTGTGGGGAAACAATGAATATTACAGGTCGGATGTCAGTGAATGTCAGTTAAAAATGGTATCCAAGAAAGTACCTGAATTGCTTTGAACACAGCAACTTGGTTGCATAAGAAATCCCTTGAGAAAAAAAGGACATCACTTAGAGCAAGAAAACATTTGTTCAGAAATGTGCTTTTATTACAATAGCATGGTTTCTACTATATTTTGCAATTATCTCTGATTTCTAAAAATTTTATTTATTAGCAATAATGCTGAAGGGTTTCATGTTGGGTGGTAGGATATTTGAAATAGAAGGCAGTTCAAAACAAAGAGCTTGAAATGGCTTTTCAAATGGTTTTTGAAACCATTTTTCTAAATACATATGTGCTTATATTCTAGTCAAAAACACTGCATAGTTTCAGAAGATGAAAAATCTATATACTTAATGCAGTAATTTATAATTTATATGCATTCCCCATGGTGAACTTATGCTACTTAAATTCATATCTAACACCACTCCTACTCCTACTGCCCTGTAGGTAACCACTACTTGGATCTCTACCATGATAAATTAGTTTTTGTCCGAAAGTTTATATAAACGGCATCATGCCAACGTATTTTGTCTGGTACCTGTCATCCATTATGGTATTGCATGTAGCAGCAGTAACTTTTCTGTATTATTCACAATAGTATTATATTACAGTAATAGAAAATGGCTTCCTTATATATCCTATCATTGAGAGACATTGGAGTTATTCCAGTTTGTGGCCCCTATGCACACGGATCTACAAAGTTTCTTGTATCATTCTAAATACTCAGGAGTAGAGTTGTTTTTAGTAAATATTTAGTTGATATAAGTTTAGTAGATCATATTTCCAAAGTGTCCTCCAAAGTAATTATTTCTTCTAGCCATTCTTAAATGGTTTTTTAAAAAATCATCTTCATGTCTACATTAGAGACTTTATATTATTGTCTTATGTTTATCAGATACAGTATAATTTTTATATTAGGCATCCTCGGAAGTAGCAGAGCCTTCATATGCTTTTCAGATGAAATAAGGGATAACCTCAAGCCATCAGACAGGTCTAGTGATAACAGAGAGAAGTGTGCTCTTTAGAGGACTAAGAATAGCAGGAGTTTGCTGATTATTTGATGTTCACATAGGGCTACATTGTTCTCTGGAGAAGTCAGCATACCTTTCTACAGCAGAATAGAGAGGAAATAATGTTCAGCTTTGTGATCTCTGTCACAACTACTCAGCTTTATTGATAAACAATGAAAAAGAATTTCATAAAATGTTCATGCATATTATTTTACCCTTGATTATTGTGCAACATTGACAAATGCAAAAAGCATTCTTAGCTTACAAAACATACATAAAAATGAGTTTCACCAGGTTTGACTCTAGAGCTAGAGTTTGCTGACACGGATTAAAAAATCTGTTTAAACAATTCTCAGCTAATAAAGACTTCTTCACTGCACTGTGTCATCTGGTTTTCCTGTCATTTGACTTTACTTTATATTTTAAATGGGTGAATAATAGATGTTCTCACCACGAAAACAAATGACATGTGAAGTAGTATATACATTAAGTAATTCTATTGAACCATTTTTTCACTTACACATATTTCCAAAGAAGATATGTGTGTGTGTGTGTATATATATATATATACATAAATAAATATACAAAGGGAAAGAATAAAAGCTTATACTTTTCTTAATGTTGTTAGTATGAATGTGCTTTTTTAAAGATAAGATTCAGAAAGGTAAGATTCAGAAACATTCGAGAGATGTTTAATTTTCTAATGCAATAAATTTCTTGCTTGTTATAGATAACATTTAGAAACCTTGCACATCATGCTATTGTCACACAAAGAAAAGAGAGGGCCTATAAGTTACTTGATTTAAATTAGCATTTGAAAATAAACATTAGAAAGTAATGATTTTAAGCAAATAACATTTGCCAATTTCTTTTCTTTTTTTTTTTTTTTTGAGAGGTATTTGTAAAGGGCGCTTGTGCTCTCCAGAAAGACAGAGAGACAGAGAGACAGAAAGTGAGAAATAACCCCCCAGGGAGAATGGCCACTCTGAAATCCCTTCTCCTCCATTCTCCTCTCGGCATCTTGGGCACACACACACATGCACCCTGCGCGAGTTTAAGCTACCAGGTCTGGGACTCGGACCACGGTCGGCTACATGGCAGTCCAGCGACATAGCCATTACGCCAACTGCTGGTCTCTTTGCCAATTTCTAAAAGTAATTGTTCCTAATAAAAATTCTTTTGTCTACTGAAAATAAATCACTTTAATTTGACTTTTTAGTTGATGTTTTAATTTTTTTATTTTCTAATTTTAATTAAAAATTAGTAGTATATATTGATATATATAATTTCATGCTTTGATATATGTATGTGTTTTAGAATGAGTAAATTAAGCTATTTAACTTATCTATCTCTTCACATACTTACCAATTTTTATGGTGAGAATGGAACACTTAAAATCTACTTACTTAGTAATTTTAACTTATATATTTTATTACTTATCATACTATAAAAGATCTCTGGAAATATATCTCCTGTTTATCCAAAATTGTGTACTTTTGACCATCATCTTCTTGATTTCCTTGCCTCTTTGCCTTCTGAAACCACCACTCTACTCTGCTTTAATGAGTTCAACTTTTTAAAATTCCACATACAAGTGAGATTATGAAGTATTTGTCTTCCTGTGCCTGTCTTCTTTTACTTAGCATAATGTTCCGTATGTTCATCCACATTGTTTACAATGAGAGTTTGTTCTTTTTAAAGGAGCATGGTTCCATTATAGATATATACTTCATTTTTAAAATCCATTTATCCATTGAGGGACACTTAAGGTGATTCCATACCTTGGCTATTGTGAGTATTGCTTCTGTGATTATGGGAGTATAGCTATCTAAAAAGTTTCTGCACAGCAAATAAACACCAACAAAACAAAAAGTCAACCTGCCATTTGAGAAAAAAATAAATTGCAAATCTCATGTCTGAGAAAGGGTTCATAGCCAAAATACACAGGGAACTTCCTCAACTCAATAAAAGGAACACAAGTAAGTATATTTTAAAATGGCTGTAGGACCTGTGTACATATTTGTTGAAAGATGACATGCAAATGGCCAACAGGTACATTAGAAATTTTTACAAATAAAGAATGGAAAGTGCTGGAAAGGCTTCGGTGGAAAGGGAACACTTTTACGCTGTTAGTGAGAATGTAAATTAGTATAATCACTGTGAAGAACAAAAACCTACAAATAAAACTACCGTTGGACCCTGTAATTCCACTCCTGAGTATCTACCCAAACGACAGGAAAACAGTCAGAAACAACATTTGCACATCCATGTTGATTGCGGCATTAGTCACAATTGCTAAGACATGGAATCAAACCCAAATGTCCCAGAACAGATGAATGGATTAAAAACTTGTGCCACTTATTCATTACAGAATAATACTCCGCCATAAAAAAATAATCATAATAATGCCCTTGGGGCCAGCAGGTGGCCTGGTGGTTACGGGCGCTGTTTAGGGGTGCTGGACTACCACATGACTGACTGTGGTTAAGTCCCAAACCTGCTTTCTCACTTTCCCACAGTCTTTTTCTCTGTCTCTCTCTCTCGACCAAACTGGAAAACAATAATAGTAATAATCAAATTAAATAAAATAATTCTTTTAAAAATGAATTCCTGATGTTTGATACAAAGTAGATGAAGTGGAAGATTTATTAATGTTAAGCAAAGCAAACCAGATGGTGAAAGATAGAGACTATATATCCCCCCTTAATATATATCAAATGTCTGCACTCTTTGGCAGAAGTCAAAAGATTGGAGAATATAATTGCAGGGAGGACAACTACAGATGCTAGAGACAGTATGAGAGGGAGTGGGTTGTGGGAGTGAGGGGAAAGCGATCGGAAAAAAAAGGGAAGCATTTAACAGACACAAAAATAAAGTTATCTGTTGATGATCATGTATTTGGTGGTATCTTTGACTTTACTGATATGCACTGTATTCATGCTGAGAAAAAACAATTCTGTACTTTGTAAAGATGTACAGATATTGAATATATATTTAAAAAGTAATAAATACATTTTTTAAATTTAAAAATGCTCAACATCATTAATCACAGGGAAATGCAAATTAACATGATAGTAAGATATTACCACATATCTTCCAGAAAGATTATTATCAAGATGATGAAAGATAACTAGTGTTAGGATATGGATAAAAGGGAACCCAAATGTACTGTTGGTGAGAATATGAGTTGGTATAATCACTGTGGAAAATAATATGGAGGTTCCTCAAAATATTAAAAATGGAACTACCACAGAATTCAGCCATTCTACTTTTATGTATATATCTAAATTTCGAAAAGCATTATGTGAAAACCAATTATAAGCTATAAGTTTTCTCTTAGCTACCACTGAAGTACCCTAATAGAGTAATTAAGATGTGAGTAATTAAGATGTACAACATCACCTTAGTTATACCCAAGTTATTTCAACATATGTATTTATTGAATTCTTACCCCATGTAGATAAGTGCTGTAGGAAATGAAAATGAGTAAGTAATCACATGCCACTAACCTATTTCATCTCTCTCTCTCCCTATATATATGTACACACACACACACACACACACACACACACACACTAAATATGTGATATTAATAAGATTGTTTTAAGCCAAACAAGGTTTACATATTGTATTTAGTGCTGTCTTTAGCATTCTTTTTCTTTTTTTGAGAGGAGGAGAGAAATAAGTATTTCTGATAGGGTCTCACTCCATCACAATCCTTCTTGCCCCAGCCTCCTAGATATTTTGATGCTAATTAACTTTCGGAGGCCACTGTGCCTGGCCTGTTAGCCTGAGCTGAGACCAAACCTGGGCTTCTCATGCAGCATCAGCCATTGTGTAGCAGTGTCATCTCACTTGTACCACTGCAGCTGAGAATTCAGTTTTTTGTTTCTTTTCTAAGATGAAGTATCGTTAAGTCATGATCCTCCTCCTCAGCCTCCTGAATGAACAAGACTAAAGCTACATGCTACTAGGTCCAGTTTTTTGGGGTGGGCCGGGTTCAAACCTGGATCTTTCACGGTGGACTCCGCCTCTGAGTAGCAGCATCAACCAGTCCATGATACCATGACTGAGGCCCTTTAGTCTTTTCACCTGAATGATCTTCTAGTTCTTTTTTGTTTTCTTTTTGTAATTTGATGTGTATTTTATTTGATCATTATTGCTTTTTTCTTAGCAATTATTTCTACTTTTAAAAAGACTCGGCTAAAATTATTATAAAATAACATTTTCTGGGTTTTTTTCAGATGACTTTTTATAGTTCCCTTTAAGTTATACGATCCATAAACTGGAAGCTACGTTTAGAGGCTTCATGAAATTTATGCTACTTCATGGGAAGAATACTTTATAGATGATATTTTGGGTTTTATATCACACTAAATGCTTTCATAAACTAGGACTAAGGAAAAAAATGTAAGTTATTAAGGGAAAAAGTCAGAAATAACAAATAGAAGATAAGGTAGCATATCTGGTAGATGTTGATTTAGTCTAATTAATTAGACAAGAATTATTTTCTAGATTCTCCCTCCTTAGATCTAAACCAGAAAATATTCAAATAGTCTTTATGAAGATGTCTTTTTACATGGTTGCACGTTACTTGTTGGATTTAAAATGTAGCTTCTAGTGCTCTCAATTATGTTATGATGATAACAATTGAGATAGTTGCCAATCAAACTATGAATGCTTTAAACATGACTCTTCAAGATCATTGCATATAATTTCAATACATGGAAGCTAGAGTAAAATACCCAATACATAGACACGCTACTTTGTGAAGAAAGATCTTAAGTCTGTTATTTTGAAACACCATCAAATTCCCTCCCAGTTTCTTTATATAGGTTTTCCTACTGCCTCCTTCCATTGCATAAAAATAAAAATTCAGAAGACCAGCAGATGGAGAAATGGTTACATCACTGGACTCCCATATGACCAACCATGGTTTGATTCCCAGATCCAGCAGCTTGAGTCCCAGATCCAGCAGCTTGAAACTCACACTGGGTACGTCTTCAAGTGTGCCCAAAATCCTGAGAGGAGAATGGAGAAGAGGGGATTGTGGTGTGCCACGCCCCCTCGGGGGTGATTTTTGGCTTTCTCTCTGGCAAGTGCATGTGGCCTATAGTTAAAGTCTGTCCTAAAAAAACAAAAATTCAGAACTTAGTAGAAGTAAGAAGCATTTCATTTACTCTAAACTATTTTGGACTCTAAATATTTATAATATTGACTTCTTTTTTTTTTTTTTGAAAAACTTAGTTGCTTTAAATAGCACAGAAAAGTTAACTAATATCCCATCGATGCACTCTTCCTCTCCATTACAGGGCAGAAAATGACTTCCCAAGTTCAAAGAAAAATGAAAGTCACTAGAGTTCTCTAAATAATTCAGACTCAATACACAACATAGATCATCAATATGCTTACACTAGAAAATGAACAAATCTGAATGTAAGAGAGTCAATAATACAAACTGAAGCATTCCTACTTCACAGAATATGGAACTGAGGAAACACGTAAGACTCTGAGTATATGTGAGAGATAAATACAGCAACGACAAATGCGTTCAAAAGTTCACTACATATTTAAATTGTTCATCTTAGATTCTCATTTTGCATGTGCGAGGAAAGAGATCTTGAGCATAAAATTCCAAAATATGTGAGTGCTTTATTCTCTTCATACCTGTTGGACTGTTCACCCATATAATGGGATGTGACAGGAAAGTTATTTTTCTAGGCATGCTTAGTTTGCTTGGACATTCACAGAGCATAATTTTCTATTTTCTTATGGGCCAACAAGTAGGAGCCTTACGTATCAGAATTCCACAAGAGCACAAGTCTTCACTCCTAGTAAAATGCATTTACTGCCTTGCTGCTCTATCAAGTTCAGTTATGCAAATACTATTGAATGAAACGAGACTGCTAGATTCCCCGTGTAGTCCTGTCTGTTACTATTGCTTCTGCAAAATGTTCTAAAGATTTTTGTGGAAATGTTTAGACAAGTATAATGGCATTTAGAAAAGGAGCTAGAAAGGAAAGGTTAGCAAGTGAAACAAATTATCAGCTCCTTGGAAAAATATGTAACTCCTTGAATTCTTTTCGACCCAAGAAGGATTTATTAATCATGTTTTTGCCTAGTCCTGTATCAGGCAGTCAATGGTATTAAAGATAGTTGGGAGGTAAAATTTGCTTTTCAGGGCTTGTACAAAATGAAGTATCCAAAATTGTGTTTCTAATAATGAATGTTCAGAACACCTGGAAGAAAAGTAATTAGGAGGATTTTGTTGAAAATAGGGATTTTTGTCATTTGCAAAACATTCATTTCTTGTAACCTATGATAAAAAAGAATGCTTTAAAAGGTAAGAGAGATATAAATGTTAGAAATAAGCTATAGTTCAACTTTGAATTAAATACATACTAGAGTTGTTTAGTTACAACCTCTGGGAACACAAAAGAAAGATCAACATATAATTTAGGTTGCTACAAAGCTTATAAAAGATACATTTAAGTTAAATACAACTTTAATATTATGCAAATATGACAGATGGGTATGATTTCTGATTGGTGGAGAAGAAAATGGAACAGAGTGATTAAAATAACATTGCTTAAGGATTTAAGATGGAACTCAGGAACTGCTATGGGAAAATGGTTCATTGTGTTAGAAATTCAGAGAGATTTAAGACATAAAAATATGGAAATAATATATCAAATATAGGCCATAACACTCATAATAGCATACATGAATATTTAGTAAAATATAAGCATATTTGAAACTTGATTAAACAAAAAAGTGTCCTCTTGATTTTTTTTTTCCAGAGGATTAAAATATGTTAGAGTGCTGTCTCTGACATTAGTATAAACTGGAGAGATACGAGTTAATGGGCATAGTTCTAATGTCATTCATACATCTGTTTTAATACAAAAAAATACTATAAAGTATTTGAAGGAGCCCTAATTCCTTGAGATATTAAGAAGTGTTACTAAAAGAAATATAAATTTGTATATTTAACCACTTACAGGTAATCACCATGAAGATTCAGGTGGTTGTCAGTGCATACACAAGTATATAAATGTGCATATCTATTTGATAAAAAGAGAATGACCTCATAGCCACTATTTTGATGAAGTGTCTAATCATGAATATGTCATGTCATTTATTGAAGATCCTGTGGAGGACTCAAATCCAGCAAGCATCTGAACCTGACTTAGTGACCACAAGTGCACCATTATGTGGACATACCAGTTTGTTTTCTCTGCAGGGGCTTGATGATTGAGGTTGTGTGCAGTTTTTCTTGTAATAAAATGAGGAATGAAGAAAAAAAAATGTGTTATAATAGGAGAAAAAATATCCAAGGTAAATACAAGTATGTTAAGGAGTCTTATGTAACAAAATAAATAGATGTGGTTATGGTCAAATAAATTTGGAAAAACTGAGTTTCAGACAGACAATGAAATAAAATTCTTCTTTAGAAACACAACATAAATGAAAGCATGTTATTTTCATTTTCAAATGGAGACTATTTAATGCAGAATTCCTAAAATTTTTACATTTCCAAATACATTCTTTTAGAGGATCACCTTAAGGAAATAATATTCCAAGAACACATTTTGAAAAGACAGCCTTTAAGTTATTAATTTATATTACCTAAAACTTCTTACAAATGCTTAAGTCCAAGAGATGAATCCAATTAAAGAGGGCTTACATGAAAACGAAAGGCTACATGATCAATTTGCTCTACATCTCACCATACTTTAGTGAAGTCACAATTAACTATCTTAATTCCTAAATAGTTTTGGAAACTTTTGCCGTCCATATCCTTTAGCTTTCAAGAATGCCTCCTCAGAGTTTCTTGCATTCTACCTCATTTGGGATATATAGTGGTTAAGCTGAAAAACCCAAGAACTACTATCACCTATAGACATTTGATGGCCTTGATGGCGTGATCATGTATGAGGTGTGATGGAATACACAACCCATTCCATTTCTCCCCACCCAGACAAACTTTCATGTGTCTTCCTTATTTACAACATGGATCCTGACAAAGAGACCGTAGGAGAACGAAAGCAAGAATTGACTTAAACCAAACAAAAACTGAGACAAAGGTATTCAGATATGAAGAAAATAGAGTTATTACATAAAGTCTCAGTTCTGCAGCTGAGAGAAGGAGCAGGAGGCTGGGATGAGAAGGAGCCGTCATCACTGGCAGGACTCAAGGAAAGCATGGAGTACCTGAAGGGACTGTAGGGCAGGTGGATCATGTGGCCTTTAGTTTCCATGTAAGCCCTCTCTGATTAGATTCATCTCTTTGACGTAAGCATTTATAAGAAGATTTAGGTAATATAAATTAGTAACTCAAAGGCTATCTTTATAAAATATGTTCTTGGAGACAGAGGCAGGCCCTACTGCCAGCGTCCAAAATAACGAATTATTAAATAGCTCATTGGAATGTCAGAATAGAAGGGGCCACTGGTCACAATGTATTTTATCAGAATCACACATATGAGGCATATTAATAGCAGCCAAACCATTATATGAAGTACAAATACATAATTGCAACATAAATAAAATGCTCTAGCTATCTTAGTTTATATTTCTTTAGATTTCGACTCTATATTGAAATTTTGTGTAATATATACTTAATATAATGTTATATGATATAATTGTAATAGAATGTCTTGCTCTTGTTAAAAGAAAAATAAACCAACCAATTAATATAGTAGAGTTTTAATAGAGCAAATCTTAATAAGATTTAAATCAGACAGTTGTCCCTGGACTTCCAGACAACTCTGGTCAGCCTCCTGGTTAATTTGGCCTTTTAAGTCAGCAGAACAGGAAAGTCAAGTGTTTAGTAAAAGGAAAGTGTCCTACATAAGATGTAAGTGAGGGAGTGAGGTAGAGAAATCATTGGTTACATTCTGAAGTTTGTCTGTATTAATAGGGTTTAAAAGGTGGGATGCCTGTGACTGACTGAAGCCTAGCTGCTGTGATTGGCTATAACCTAGCAACCAGCTCAGAAAAACAGCTTCATGTGTACCATTTGGGCTTATCTATAGAAATCAAAGTGTGGGAGTAAATGGCTGTTTTAGGACAAAATGGTTTAATTTAACATTCTCCCACCCTTTGATCCTCCTCTTAAATATTTGAGAGATGGACTAAAACTTAGGGCATTTGTGCCACTCTCTGTTACCACTTTAAATGCCATTTCTTGCTCTTAGCATAGAAATCAGAGCTTTGCTCTGGTCTCCAGCATGGAATCCATGGGTCACCATATCACACAAGTCAAATACGATGTCATATAGGTCAAACAGGTTTTTGAGTTTGCACAGATCTGACTGAAACAAGACCAGTTAGTGTTCAATGGATGGCTGCATGTGAAACATTTAAGACTTGAGAGGACAGAGTGCACCATGAGGACTAACGTAACGACTAAAGTGTACCCCTTAACAAAACTTCCTATGGAATAAGCCAAAATGAATTTAAACAGGTTAAGATTCAGTCCACATAATCAGTTTAACAGTATTTGAACCTAGTTGTCTGGAGTGTGATTATAATTGAGGACTATCGTTCTTTTGTAAAATAGCCTGATTGAAAGGTATTTCTTTTGTTGTTAGTCGGATAATACAAGGCATCACAACCTAGAGACCTACTGGGAGAAATATAAAGATTAAAAAAACCTTGAAAAACACAAACCTGTTGCCCACTATTTAGGATGGCTGTAAACTGACTAGTAGCTGCACCTGTAAACTCATTATCTGTTTCTCACTCTTTAGAGACTTCTGTAGTATATCTGGTGGTTGAGTCTAAGGAAGCAGCAGTATCAACCACTTTTTGAACTAAAATATTTGATATTACAGCCAGGAGAGAGGTAGGTACAATGTTCAATTTTGTTTAGTATTAACTGTAAGCCCCTGACTTGAACAAAAAGGATATCTAAAGCAGGTTGATGTTTCATTAAGTGTTTTGTTGAACTTGTATGTTAATCATTCACCTCTTGGAGGGTGGCTTTTACCCTCCCGAATCCCCAGGAGATCTTATTGACTATAAACTGAAAAATTTCTCCAAGTCCTTTAGGATGAAAAAAAGGGTTAACTCAGTGTCTGTTGGCACTAAAACTAAAAACAGAATAAATGACAGACTACAGCACTCAGATATGACATTTAGAGATAACAATGAAACAACCCAAAGACTAACTTATGGATTATATATAAATTTCTAAAAAAGATTTAGTATTTATCCCTTTTAGTCATTAATCCTGTAACTGAGCTGTAAAAGGACAAAAATCTAACTTCAAGAAAATTAATCTTAAATAACAGCACTTAAAACTTTTTAAAAAAAACTATTGTACCTTGATTGTCTGTGAGAAACAAAATATTAAAAAAGGCTAGTCATTAATTTATTTTTTTGTGTTGGTCAGATATTTGTTATGTAACATACAACATATAAATACTAGCTGATTTAGTAAACCAACTATATTAAGACAATTATATTGTCTGATTAATAAGCCCTGAACAAACTGAATGTTAGAAACTTATTATATTTTTTTTAATATATTTGAAACCGGCTTATTCACTTAAGTCACATATGTTTGAAAAGCATTTAAATTAATTTGTATGAGCACTCTTTTTATAAATTGAATGGAATTTCTTAAGGCCTTTGATTACATAGATATACAACATACCACATAACATGTATGCATATACACACAGGCAAACAAAAGATTTCATAGGTTTTTTTGAAATGTTTTTCATGGTTACTTCTCCCCCAAAATGAGAATGTTTATATTTTAACCTTGCTGAGTCCTTAACAGACACCTTTATTAAACTGAGGATCTAAGAGTTGTCTTGATTAGCTCCACCCTGGCTTGTCAATTATTGCTTATTTTTATATTTCTTGCAAAGAACTGAAACTGGTCATTTTCCCTCCAGTTGCCTGGAGGAGAAATTCCTTAATGTTGTAACTTATATAATTAGATCTTTTTTGAGTGTCAAAACAATGAATTGCTTGCTTTTACTTTTGTATATGCCCTCAATAAGAAGTATTTTAACATTACTTTTTGTTAATTTTTCCATTAATTGTTTTAACCCCAAATACTTATTTAATAGATGCAATTTGTAGGTTAAACAAAGTAGAAAGTTTATGTTTTAAAGGCACATGACAGATACAGGTAAGAATTGTTGTGCAGATTAATTGCCAGAGGGCAGGTGTCTCTGTTAGACTGAGAAGCATCACAACAGGGAGGAGTCACATAGCAATTTTTTTGTTTCCATTTTTTTCCCTAATGGTTAAGGTTTAGTGGGATATATATATATAATTTTCAAGCAGCATGTAAGGACTGGGATTGAGCCATACTTGGGTTTCTTTAAAGAATGTCCTAAACAACTGCACTGTATGGAGTTGACTTATGTTATACATTTAAACATATGCATTTTCCACTGAAGAAACTTTTGTGACCTAACAGGGATGATGTATTTATAAATACATGGAATTTTCTACAAGATTTTTAAATAGACACTAATTTGGCATAAAATTGTACTTTTGAAGACTAATTTAATTGATGTGTGACATTTTAAACTCAGCACAGTTCTTAATTAATTACTGATTTCTTTTTGAGAGATCTTTGCTATAGTGTGTGTGTGCTTGCCAGAGAGACAGAAAGTCAGATATTACCCACCAGGAGGGATGGCCATGTGACAATTTCCCCTCTTCCACTCTCCTCCCAGTACCCTGGGCATGCACACACATGAACCTGGTATGAGCCCGAAGCCATTGGGTCCAGGACTTGAATTGCAGTCGATCATGTCCAGAGATGCAACTACTATTTCATCCACTGTTCTCTATTAATGATTAATTTTAGGTGGAGCCCAATAATAAAGGCAAAAAAACTGTTTTTAATGCTTGTAATTCAACATAGGTATTGCTTAACATGCAACAACCCAGTTTGACCTGTAGGTATATTTTAAACTGTTCTAATAAGTCTTTTATTTCACTTTCTTTTTTGTTTTGGGCAGGCTGGTAACAAAGCGAAACTTTGGTAGAACTTTTTTTATGTCACTTAAGCCCATTATTTATATTTTATAGAGTCTGAAAGGAGATAAAATAAAATTAATCTTTTAGAAGCTTCTGCATATCAGTGGGCATCCCTGGATTGACCTAAATTGGGAACTCTCAATTTTAATTATACTTTTTAAAGAGCAATTTTGTTTATATAGAATGGTCTTCGTAAAGGTCATAATAATTTCAAGTCACGTTACTAAAATCTCACCACTTTTGTAAATATTGGTGCTTCTAGGAAGTACTTTGATCTTTAGAATTAGGAATTCCATCTTTTACATAAATTTTGAGTCTCTTCAAGCCAAGAGGAAATGGCCATGCTATTGTGGCTTTCCTTTTAACTTTCACTATCATATGCTAGTTTTCACTTAGTCCCTTATCTATTTTCTTATCCCATCTTATCATCCTATAACATATTGATATTTTTCTGATTTCCAGTTTCTTTTACAAATGTGATATAAAATTAGTATAAAAAACATTAAAAAGCATAATGAATGTGACCAAAATAATCATTCCATATTCACCAAGATCATCACATTTTTTTAAATTTAATACTATTTAAGCGGGAAATAATTTATCTTAGCATTTGTTCTTAGACTTTTTTTTCCCAATATAACCAATGATGTTTGTCTAAGCATGCCAAAAAAAAAAAAGAAACTAAGATGTTGAACATAAAAATCTCAAGAGAAAAAAGAATTCATCTAAAACATTGTTGCAACTGCCACAGTAATAGCTACTTACTGCTAGTTTCTGTCTGACCCAGTCAGACAATTGGATCCAATCCAGGTAATTAATTCAATTCAATTCTGGACCCAGTTCAGTTTCTGTTTTAACTCCAAACCCAGTTTGGACCAAAATTTGCTCATATAAAACTCAGAGAGCTCTAAACACAAGTCCATGGAGCTCAAATCTGAGCAAGAACTTACCCACAATCCCCAGCTGCTGTGAGACAGCAATGGACAACAAAAGGTCTTACGGGTACCTCGCTTGGTCCCTCGTTGCTCTTGGGGAGTCCCTGGAAGCTCTACTTCAGATCCCACTTCTGACACCAACACTGTTCAAAATAAATCAGCCGATTTAATAGAGTTTTAATGGAACAAATATTAATACGATTTAAATTGGGCAGTTGTCCCCAGACTTCTGGATGACTCTGGCCAGCCGTGAGGTTAACTCAGCCTTTTACATCAGCAGAACAGGAGGTGTGTAGTAAAAGGAAAGTGTCCTACACAAGACGTAAGTGAGAGAGTAAAGTAGAGAAATGATTGGTTACAGTCTGAAGTTTGTCTGCATTAACACGGTTTAAAAGGCGGGATGCCTGTGATTGACTAAAGCTTTGCTGCTGTGATTGACTGTAACTAAGCAATCAGCTCAGATAAACAGCCTAACATGTACAACTTTGGCTTATCCATAGGAATCAGTGTGGGAGTACAGCAGCTATTTTAAGCCAAAATGGTTTAATTTAACAGTCTAAACAAATACACTCCATGTATTATAGTGTTCATGATTGTTTGCCTGGTCTGCAGAAATATTCAACTACTATTTATTGAATAAGTGAATATTGACTTGTACATTTTAACTGGCATCTCATTCCCCTCCCCACATAGAGGTTAGAATAAAATCAAGAACAAATAGATATTTACATAGTATTTCCCTCCTCCTCAAATATATTTAGTTTTATATAGAAAATTAAATATTGATTATAGAAAATATTTGCAGTGTCATAAATCAGTTTACTCTGGAATAGGACCAATCAAAAAATCTCAGTGTTACTTTTGTTATGACTATAAGAGGAACTATGAATATTATAAATATTAAGGTACTAAAATAGTAAATATTAAGGAACTAAAATTGTAAATAGTATCAAGTTCAATAGAGTTAATAGTGGAGAAACCAATGACAAATTTGGGGAAAATACAAGGAAACATCAAATATCTTGTATTTTTTTGTTTTATTTTTGTTTATTTTTAAGTAAGTGATAGAGAGATGCTGAAACAATTGCTCTAGTAGATCTAAGATCCCAGAGAAGGAGAAACATAGAGATGCTGATGGTCGTGAACAACCACAATATTCTGGTCACACCAAGAGACTTTGGATTGAGACCTTTCTAGTACATAGAGATACTGTTGAAGAAGGGGAAAAAATCAGAACTTCTGTTAGTATAATGGGATTGAGGAGAAAAATTGGAAATCTGAGGCTTATATGAAGCCTGATTACTTTTGGAAGAATACACTGGATACAGAAGACAATTCAGGATGCCTCAGCTGACTCCAAGGACAAAGGGAAAATAAGAAAACACTTCACTTGGACCACTTCCAGGACACTGCCTCAGTGCAGTAGAAAGCTTCACAACTTACCCAGACAGTTGGCAGTCTGCTGCAACCACTGATTTCACATATTATCCATACAGTGTCAAGAACTCTAGTCCAGAAAGCTTGGACTTAACAATTGGATCACTCTCAATAGACCTCCCTTAGAAAAAGAGAATCTGGAGGGGAAAAGTGCCTCAAATCATCCATGGACCATCCCATAAGCCTACAGAATTGATTAAATATCCACATACAAAGAAAATTGATGTTCTGGGGCCAATTGGTGGCATAACGGTTAAGGTGGCTGAATTTGACATGGCCACATCACAGTTGAAGTCCTGGACCCAGGGTTTTGAAAAACATTCCAGGCACGAGTGCATGTTTGCCCAAAATTCTGAGAGGATAATCGAGGAGAAAGTATTTTGATGGAGCCATCTGTCTTGTGAAATGATTTCTCACTTTCCTTTTTTTCCTCTCTCTTTCTGTCTCTCTCTCTGTTGAGCATATAATGCTCTATGTCAAAACTAAAAACAATAATAATAAAAACTAAAAATTGTCAATGATACTCTGTCACATTTCTAAAAATCCCAGGTGAATTTGTTTCATTGGCAATATCATGTTACAAAGTTTAGTTGACTTTTATGCTTATAATTCATATATTTCTTTATATGCATAAATTAAATAAGACTTGAACTATCATTGTATATCTCCTTCCAGTTGTTACTCTTTATATACATTTTCTTATCTAGATTTTCTCTTAGATTACAGAAAAAATGTCTACCACAATGTAAAGTAATACTTTCTGATTATGAAACCATTACATATTCATTGTAGAAAATTAATTTTAATATAGTTATATGACTATTGTATGCTTACTTCCTTAATTGACTTAAAAGTACAAGATGATTTTTAAAGCAGAATAAATTAAGCTGTAGTTCATGATTCAGAAGGAAGAAAATTTAAATAGTGCTTGGTGATTTTATGATTAATATCGGCCACTGCATTTATTAGTTTACTAATCTCCTCCAGTTAGAAATAGGACTTGAGACATTTAACATTATTTTCAGAGATGCAAGTCATGATGACTACACTTCCTGGCAAAGGAAATGGCCATGCTATTGTGGCTTTCCTTTTAACTTTCACTATCATATGCTAGTTTTCACTTAGTCCCTTATCTATTTTCTTATCTCATTTTATCATCCTATAACATATTGATATTTTTCTGATTTCCAGTTTCTTTTACAAATATGATATAAAATTAGTATAAAAAATATTAAAAAGTATAATGAAGCCCAAAATAATCATTCCATATTCACCAAGATGATCACATTTTTTAAAATTTAATACTATTTATTCATTCATTTATTTTAATTTGACCAGAGAGAGACACAGACAGAGAAAGAGAGAGAAGGAAAGTGAGAAAGGAAGACAACAGGTCCAGGACTCGAACCGATATCAGCCACGTAGGAGTGTCCAGGGCCTTAGCCATTACGCCACCTGCTGGTCCCCAAGATAATCACCATTATCACCCCAATTGTTAATTTATTTAAAAGTTAAAATATACCCACCTGGATGAGTTCCATTTCCTAAATATTATTTATAAATCACAAGTTTTGCGAGATCATACCTTACACACCAAGCTGCTGTGCTTTTTTAAATATACAAGTTATAGAATTCACCCTGTTAAGTGTGTACAATTTAGTCATTTTTAGTATATTCACTCAGTTGTGCAATCATCATCAGCATCTAATTTTAGAACATTTCTTCTCAGCAAAAAGAAATCAATCTACATTCCCTCTCCTCTCCTTCTCAAGCTTCTGGGGTACATAAATCTATCTTCTATCTCCCTGTATCTTCCCGAGTAGATTTATATGAGAACATGTTTAATACATGACCTTTTAAAGGTATCTGACTTCCTTCACTTATAGTATTTTCAAGTTCATCCATACCACTTCATGTGTTAGTACATCCTTCTTTTTTTTTTCCTATTTGTTATTTTTTGAGAGATTTTTGCTATAGGGCACTTGACAGAAAGTCAGAGAGAGACAGAAAGCAAGAAATCATCCCCCGAGGGTGACGGCCACACTGCAATCCCCTCACTTTCATTCTCCTCTTTGGATCCTGGGCATGTACGCACACGCACACACACACAGCATGAGTTTAAGCCACCGTGTCCAGGACTCGAACCATGATTTACTACATGGGAGTTCAGGGACATAGCGATTAAACCAACTGCTGGTCCCCCAGTACGTCTTTCTTATTTATTGCTTAGTAATATTCCATTGTATGAGTATACATCTTGTCTATCCATTAATCAGTTGATGAACATTCAGCTGTTACCAATTCTTTGATCAAATAAAGAATGATGCTAGAGAAATTTCTGTATAAGTTTTTACATAGCTATATGCTACTAATTCTTTGAGTATTTATATGTAACATTTTGTGAAACTTCGAAACTGCTTTCCAAGATGTATGCACCATTTCACAGTCTCACCAATAATGTAGGAAGGTTCTGATATCTCTAAGCTCTTGGCAACACATGTGTTTGTGTATCTTTCTTTTTCTAATTTAAGTCAATCTAGTAAGTGTGAAGCAATATCTCACTGTGGTTTTTGATTTGAATTTTCATAATAGCTGAAAGTGTTGACCATCTTACATTTTTATTTTTTATTTTTTTGGAGAGGTTTTTGCTATAGGGCATGTGTACTCGCCAGACAGACAGAGAGAGACAGAGAGATAGAAAGCGAGAAATCACCTCCCGGGGAGATGGCCACACCACAATACCTTCTCCTCCGTTCTCCTCTCAGGATCTTGGGCACGCACACACACGCGCCCAGCGTGAGTTTTAAGCCACCGGGTCCGGGACACGAACCGCGGTCGACTACGTGGGAATCCAGCAACATAGCCATTATGCTAACTGCTGGTCCCTTACATGTTTATTTTTTTTGCTTCCTCCATTATTTTAATTATAATTTTAATTGACATATAGTTACATATTTTTGTGAGCTACAGCATGATTTTTCAATACATAAATACATTGAAACAGGGCAATAAACATATATACCATCATAACAGCAGATGCCATAGCGGTCATATCACTGGACTCCCACATGGCAGACTATGGTTTGCGTTCCAGACCTGGTGTCTTGAAACTCATGCTGGACACATGTTCCCATGCATGGCCAAGATCCCAGAGGGAGAATGGAGGAAAAAGGATGGTGGCATAGCCATCCTCCCTCGGGGGGGTGAGGGGGGTGATTTCTAGTTTTCTGGTCTCTGTCTCTCATATGAGGGCACATGTCTCATGGTAAAAAATCTCTCTCTCTAAAGAAAAAAAAAATTATAGGGAACCAGCAGTTACCATAATGGCTATGTCACTGGACTCCCATGTAGTCGACCACGGTTCGCATCCTGGACCCGGTGGCTTAAAATTCACGCCGGGCGCGTGTGCGTGCGTGCCCAGGATTCCAAGAGGAGAAGGGATTGCAGCATTGCAGCGTGACCATCCCCCCTGGGGGGTGATTTCTCACTTCCTGTCTCTATGTCTCTGTCTGTCTGGCAAGCGCATGCGCCCTATAGCAAAAACCTCTCCAAAAAAAAATATAATCCATCATCTCAAAACCTTTATCATTACTCTGTATTGTGAACATTTAAAATCTTCTCTTCTTGATATTTTTAGTTTTTAGTTTTGGCCACAGGGCACATGCACTTACCAGAAAAAGAGAGACAGAGAGAGGGAAATGAGAAATCACCCACCAGAGGGGATGGCCATGGAGCAATCCCTTCTTCTACATTCTCCTTTCAGGATTTTGGGCACACAAGCACATATGCCCAGCATGATTTTCAAGCCACCAGGTCTAGGACTTGAACTGTGGTCTGCCATGTGGGAGTCTAGCAGTTTAACCACCACACCACCTGCTGTTTTTAAATGTACATTGAGTTGTCTCTACTATAGTTGCCCTCTTATGCTGTAGTTCTCTAGAATTCATTCCACTTATCTACCCGCAATTTTGTATATATTAACCAAGGTCTTCCAATGTTTTCTCCTCCACTACCCTTCCTAGTTCTTGGTAGCACTTTTCCAGTCTGAAATTCTGTGTGAAGTTTAGCTTCCACTACTGAGTAAGAACATGCACTATTCATTTTTCAGTGTCTGGCTTATTTCACTTCGCATTCATTCCTTCCAGGTTCCTTCGCATTACCTCAAATTACAGAATTTCATCCTTTTGTATGCCTAAATAACATTCTATACCTTCAAAATACTGTGATTTCTTCATCCATTCATCCATCTAGGGACACTTGGGTTGGTTCCCTATCTTGGCTACCATGAACAGTACTGAAATAAACACAAGAGTGCAAATATCTCTTCAACTAACTAATTGTCTTTCTTTTGGATATATGGCCTGTAATGGTATTGCTAAATCATGAGGGAGTTATGTTTTTGTCTTATTAAAGAAACCACCATACTATTTTTTATAATGGCAGTACTAATTTACCTTCCCACCAAAAGTATATGAAAATTCCATATTTGCATTCTTACAAGCATTTGTCGCTATTTTCTTTGACATTTATTTATTTATTTATTTATTTATAAAAAAACAGGGCACTAAACATATACACCATCTCAGGAACAGCAGATAGCATTGCGGTTACATCACTGAGCTCCCACATGGCAGACTGTGGTTCGAGTTCTGGACCTTGCCATCAATCAACAGAAAGACAGAAAGAGAGAGTGGAAGGCAGAAATCACTCTTCATGGGGAATGGTCACACAGAGAAATCACTTCTCCTCCATGTCTCCCTCCTTTTGGACTTCTGGGCATACTCACATGCCCTGCGGGTTTCTGAAACTGCTGGGGTCAAGACTCTAGCTGCTTGGTTGGCCATGTGGGCTCTAGCCACCTTAACCACGAGGTCATGAGATGACTATGTTTTTATTTTTAAATTACGGTCATTCTAATTGGAGTAAGGTGATACTTTATTTGTGCTTTACATTTCCATTTCCCTGATTATTAGTGATGTTGAGGTGTTTTATTCTTTCACATAGTTGGTCATCATATATCTTCTTTTGAGAGTTACCATTTTAAATTGCTTATCCTATTTAAAATTGACTTATTATTGTTTCTTTTTATGAAGTGTTGAGCTCTGTATATATTCTAGATATTAAGCTTTTGTAAGATATATAGCTTGGAAATTGTTTCTTCCATTCTCCAGGAATAGAAGAAACTAATGCTTATTAGTTTGATGCAATCTCATGTGTCTACTTTTGCTTTTGTTACCTGTGTTTTTGAGTTCTTATCTGAAAAAGTCTTTGCCCTGACAACATCCTGAAACTATAATTTGTTTATAATTTTATAATTAATATGTTTATTGATCATTGTATTTTTAACCAGAAGATACACACATTCTCTGGAGGGAAGAAGAGAGACAGAGAGAGGAAACAGAGAGAGAGAGAAAGTGAGAAAACACCCTGCCATGCAGAATGGTCATACCATAGTCCCTTTTCCTCCATCTCTCCCTTTTCCTTCATCTCTTCCTCTTTTCAGAATTTTGGACATGCATGCACACGTACCCAGCATATTTCTCAAGCTATCCTGATAATTGCGGGTGGATATCTGTGTCTAATCAGTTGAAGACTTTAAAAGTAAAAACATGAGGTACCTAAGCCCATGGAAGAATTTAGCCTCAACACTGCAGCATTAAATCCTGCTTAAATTCTTCCTTACAAGCCTAACTTACAGATTTCCAATTTGTCCTCCCCCAAAATTGTACCAGTCAATTCCTTAAAATGATTCATGTATATATACATTCTCCTTTTCCAGTTGGTTCTGTTTTTCAGGAGAATCCTGACTGATACAGGCCTCAGCGTGGAAAACAACTCCAAAAAGTTCATCAAAACTATAAATAACCTGTGATTATTAGGTCATGGAAGTTGATACAGTAAGCACTAAGAAAGAATGATCTACAGTGGGTAAAACAATTTGGATAAATCTCACAAAAACAATGTTGTGTGAAAGGAATAAGATGGAAAAGACCAATTCCTCTACATTTTCATTTATACATTTTTAAAAGCATAAAACATAGAATAGCTTTCAAAACCGGAGTAATGGATATTTTTGTGGCTAAGCAGCATTAGAGGGACTTCTAAGCTGGTATCATCTATTAATTGATCTGGATGCTTGGTAAATTCATTTTGTAAATGTTTATTGTAGTGCTCATTTAAAAAATGAGTCTACAAATTGCCCATTCTCCCCCCTTTCATCCTTTCTACCTTTCTATTGAGAATATTGTGATTTCATATTGATCACACTGCAGTATTAATTTGAATTCTCTGATGTATAATAAAGTTGTGAAACATAGAAAATATACTTTTGTGTTTCTGCAGATCTGTGGAGTTCTGAGAAAATTGTGCTAAATACAGGATGCTAAACTAAGAACATGCCTTGAGGAGATAATTTACAATTGTAGAATAATTAAAAGAACTCCAGAAATTTATTTGTTTGTTTTTGCTTACATTTCAAGGAAGAATGAATGAAGTATAATAAGGTCATAGAGATAACTTTAGATCCTAAAATCTGGATATACTAGCGTTTGTCTTTTTTATTATTATTTTTTTTTTTTTGAGAGGTTTTTGCCATAGGGCACACACGCTTGCCAGACAGACAGAGAGAGACAGAGAGATAGAAAGCGAGAAATCACCCACCAGAGGGTAGTGGATTGGCCATGCCACAATCCCTTCTCCTCCATTCTCCTCCCGGGATCTTGGGCATGCACGCACATGCGCCCGGCGTGAGTTTAAACCACCAGATCCGGGAGTCGAACCACAGTCAACTACGTGGGAGTCCAGCGACATAGCCATTACACTAACTGCTGGTCCCTAGAGTTTGTCTTGTTTTTAAGAGGAGAACCCAGAATTATTTCTATGCTGTTTCCAAGGAACAGAAGTTTTATCTCTCATTTCAAGGTGAGAAGGGAGACACTATTACTTTTCACTATTACTTTTTCTTTCTTTCTTTCTTTCTTTTTTTTTTTTTTTTTTTTGGGGAGGTTTTTGCTATAGGGTACGTGTGCTCACCAGAAAGACAGAGAGATAGAAAGCAAGAAATCACCCCCAAGGGTGGATGGCCATGCTGCAATCCCTTCTCCTCCACTCTCCTCTCAGAATCTTGGGCACACACACACACACGCGCCCGGCATGAGTTTAAGCCACCGGGTCCAAGATTTGAACCACGGTCGACTACATGGAGTTCAGCGACATAGTCATTACGCTAACTGCTGGTCCTGAAGGTGTTACTTTTTCTATACATAAGCAGAAAATCCATGTTCCTCCATTGCTCATCTATGGAATAACTGGCCTCTCTTGTAGGAAATTTTTCCTTCTGGCTTTCATTTGATCATCCCAAAAGTAAACCCTGGAGCAAAAGAAGCTAATACAGCAATTAGCATGTAAATAATGATAACCAATTAGTGCCTTACAAATATATTTATATATAAATTTTTTTTTTAATTTTTCTTTTTAGAGAGATTTTTGTTGTAGGGTATGTGCACTTGACAGAAAGACAGAAAGCGAGAAGTCACTCCCCGGGAGAGTGGCCACGCTGCAATCTGTTCTCCTCCGTTGTCCTCTTGGGATTTTGGGCACACACGCACATACCTAGTGTGAGTATCAAGCCTCCGGGCCTGCAACTTGAATTGTGGTCAGCCACATAGGGAGTCCAGCCTCATAACTGCTATGCCATCTGCTGGTCCCTGTACATATATTTTCAATAAAATTATTAAAGATAAATATTGAAACCAAACACAAATCGGGTATCTTTTCACACATGTGTATTTACCATTTAAAATCCTGACTTTTGAAGTGCCTGCTGAAGTATTTTAATCATTTTTATATTAGGGTCATGTCAATTTCAAGGATTTTTTATTACAAGGGTAGCCTTTTAATAACAGGAGAGGAATTCCTATGATAGGGAACAAAGGAAAAGTTGAAAAGGCACAAAACAGAAACATAAAGGGAAGAGTCCCCATGGGAATAAGCTCTAAAGTTCCATGTTTATTAAGAATCATGTCAAGAACTACCAGTTACTCTTTCATGTCTGTGAGCTTGGAGAAAGAATAATTTCAAAGTTTGAAGCCATAATTTGAAAAGTCTTCTCTTTATACAAAACCAATGCTTTTCCCAGGCAAATAGAGTAATTGATTTCTTTTTTTATTACTGTCAATAAATAGATGAGAGCCATAGAAGGCAGCAAATGGGAGCTATTTCTTTTCTTTTTAAAGTTGATTCACTTTCTGGGAAAGAGAGCAGGAGGCTTTCTCAACAGGGTCTTCATGCGGTATGGCTCTCCCAGCTCTCCAGCCAGCCAGGTATGCTCAGGTAAATCCAGTGTGTGAACCTGGAGTCTTTCCATATGGCTTCTAGCATCACATGGCAGCATTGCTATTGCCTGTGTTATGATGGCTGGGCCAATGGGAGTTATTCCTGTAATTCTAGACATTTCTCTGCAGTTTATTTCTTATACAGCTTCATTCTTTACATTCAGGATCCCTTAGGATGGATTAAATACATAAAATTAATCACTGCTTTAAATCTGTTTTAAGCCTGTTATTTGTGGTAGAAAGTCTTAAGACACTGTTTTTAAATACAACTGCTTTTGTTATATCAGATTCACTATGCTGTTGCAATATCATCTTTCTGAGTGGGAAAAATACTCCTGCTGTTATATAGGACAGAGGCTGCAAATAAACTGAACTGATGGTAATTCCCTCAGGAGCAAGTATTTCAATGGTAAACTTTAACAGCATGATTGAAAAAGAGTGAACCGGCCCATTAAATTTGTTTTATTACTGTAAAGTCTCTCACTCCAAACAGAAGCAGTTACCACCATTCCCCACAGTATGATGCAGTTTTTATCTAACTTACTTTTCCCTACTGGGCAGAATCATGAACTCCACTCTGATTACATCGACTCACTTGCAGTAAAAATCTACTGGACAGTTGACATTCTTCGAATAAGACCATTCATCTTATAATCCCTTTCCTGCCATGGTATACGTACACCTCTTCTGTGAGTTTCATTCATTCAGCTTAAGAGTTTACTACTTTATTTTGGAGGTTTGAAATTTTCAAATAATCCTATTATATTCTCCATGTTTAGAGTTCAGCTGTTACTTCTTAATCAATTTGAATTTTTTTTATACATTCAGGATATGAGTATTTTGTTACATAATTATGCTGCAAATGTCTTTGTAAGACATCTATCTATTGATGTTTTCTTGATAAACAGACATTCTCAATTTTAATGAAGCACAACTTACCAATCTCTTCTTTTAGAGATTTTTGTTTGTTTGTTTTGTGTTTTTTTGTTTTGTTTTGTTTGTTTGTTTGTTTGTTTTTTGCTATAGGGCACGTGCACTCACTGGAAAGACAGAGAGAGCAAAAGTGAGAAATCACCCCCTGGGCGGATAGCCATGTCGCAGTCCCTTCTCCTCCATTCTCCTCTTGGGATCTTGGACACACACGCACACCTGCAGAGTGTGAGTTTTAGGTAGCAGGCCTGGGACTCATACAGAGGTAGACTACATGGAAGTCCAGTGATGTAACCATTATACCATCTGCTCGTCCCTATCAGTCTCTTTTAAAATGGTTAGTACTTTTTGCATCTTGGATAAGGTATCTGTGTATATTCCAAATCATGAAGTTATTCTCTAGAAGCTTTTGTTGTTTCATCTTTTACATTTAGGCAATTGATCCTGTTAAAATTTATTCTTGCGTTTGGTGTGAGTTGAATTCAAACTTTTTCCTTGTTGATATCTATTTATTTATTTATTTCATACAGCTATTTACTTGAACCAGAATCTTTCTTCTAAACCTCCATCCTTTCCTGTTTGATCTTACTAACTTTCCTTACACTAAAACTATACAATATTCTTCTGAAGAAATAAAAGATAAGTTGCCTTGATAAGATTAAAAACATGTGAACTCACTTAAATTAAGACAGATATAGGAAGGGCCAACAGGTGGTGTGGTGGTTAAGGGCTCTGGACTCACAAAACTGACCGTGGTTTGAGTCCCAGACCTGGCAGCTTGCTTTCTCACTTTCTCTCTCTCACTCTGTCCCTCTCTGGTCAAATTAAAATAAACAAACAAATTTAAATAAAATCATTTTTTTTAAAAGACAGATATAGGAATCAGCAGGTGGCATGGAGTATAAGGCAACTGGATCCCACAAGGATAATTTCACAGTTCAAGTCCCAGAACTGGTGACTTGACTATCATGGCCAGCATGTGGGTATGCTTAAAATCCTGAGAAGAGAATGAAGGAGAAAGGATTGCTGTGTGGCTATCTCCCCTGAAGATATTTCTGCCTCCCCACCCTACCTCCTATCAGTTTCTCTCTGAAGACTGTTTACACCCTCTAACTAAAAACTAAAATGAACAAACAAAAAACAAACATATGAGTATTGTTAAAATTCTATTGTTTGTATTGGGTTAAATTTACATGATTATCAACCCTATAATAATTTAATTAAGGGGTACACTTAATTTTACATACTGTTAGGTATTTCCCAGTGGAAAAGGTATAAAAATCAAAGCTAACCTTCACACTGGAAAAACTCACTATCAAGTAAGTGCAGACATTTAGCCAAATGACTACAATATGATCAAACAAGTTTCAGAATTCAGGTCAATTACTTATCTGCAAAATTAAAGAATGTAAATATTTTAAAGTTATGGTTTAAATTTGTTAAATCTATTTTAAAGATAATACAACCAATATAGCAAGAATAATTCACTGAAAAGTCTATATTTTAATTGTAACAATTCTCAGCAATTCACACATTTCATCTGGAAGCCAGTCAGTATTTTAATGAGTTAAAATATTTTTTAACGAGTAAAAGTACTTCAACTCTCAAAATATAGCTAACTAGAGATAGATCCATTTGCAATATTCTACTTAACTAAATTTTCACTATGTGGTCATCAGAAAACTAGCACCGATTTAAAAAAGCCCCATCCATATGAAAATACATCATGCTCTAATTTTATTTTTTAATATTAGTCATAATACTCCCATTTATGTTTTTTAGTCAGTCAGTCAATACCAAGCTACCACTGTGCACCAGAGATTAATTTGATTTAGTGTTTAAAATCTTTAAGAGGAACCAGCAGTTGGCGTAATGTCTGTGTCGCTGGACTTCCCATGTAGTCGCCTGCGGTTCGAGTCCTGGACCCAGTGGCTTAAATTCAAGCCATGAGTGTGTACATACATGCCCAAGATCTTGAGAGGAGAATGGAGAAGGGATTGCAGCATGGCCATCCCCCCAGGGGGTGATTTCTCACTTTCTGTCTCTCTATTGCTCTCTGTCTTCTTGGCAAGCGCACACGCCCTATAGCAAAAATCTCTCAAAAAAAAAAATCCTTAAGAAAATAAACTTCTGATCACTAATGTTCAGGTTAAATAAGAGTTTTTATACCCTCTTCTCCTTTCTCTCTTCTTGTTTCTCCTTATTATTAGTTGTGTGTGTGTGTGTGTGTGTGTGTGTGTGTGTTTGTGTTAAGTTGTACTTATTTTCTAAAAATAATTTTGAGAGAAACCAGTTGTCTCATTAAATTTTCACAATAATCCCAATTTATAAATGTGGAGATTGAGACTCAAAAAGTTTAGAAGTTTGAGCAGGGTACTGTATAGTCATTAAAATCAGGATTCAAACCACAACAGAAGATAAAGTACATGGGACTGAACTGATGAAATAGCATTTTATGACTTTTGACTAAAATATTGCTGATTTTCTTCTAGGCTTTGTTTTCCAGTTTTAAAGATTTTTGTCCTGCCTTGAGCTGTCGATAGGTTCATGTACCTACTTTTTGATCAGAATTCTAACCTATTTCCTGACTTTAAGTTTTAAGCAAAGTTCCCTAGCATTCGTTTGATTTATTAAAGTTAAGACTGCTTTTCTTGAAATTACCAGCAGAACTTGCTATGGAAAGTAGTTAGATTTTTTTAAGAAATTATGTGATCATTAAAATGTGGGAGGAAAAGGAATGGAAGACAACTGTAGACAGCAGAGATAGTGTGAGAAGAGGGTGGGAAAGGGTAGAGGTTCAGAAATAGGTGTGTGTGTGTATATATATATATATTTATATATATATGATGACTTGTATAGTATTCTCAATAAAACTGGTCTGAGAAGTATTTCATGTTAAGTAAAGTCTTTTTACAAGCAAAATGATAGTGATTGAATGTTTAAAAAAGTAATTGGAATAATAATAATAATCTGGAAAAATAATGAAAAGCTATTTGAGGATTATGGGGATTTAATGTCTTTGTATTGACTGATATGCATGGTATTCCTTCTGGAAAAATAAATGTAATACACTGTAAAGTTATATGTGATTCAGTGTAATATAAACAAGATTATGATAATAATAAATTTTAAAAAGAACTAAAAAAATCAGGATTAAAAAACTTGGTGTATATGAAGTGTGCTTCGCTGTCTTCTTTCAAACATACTCAAATAAATACAATAATAAAGAAATTAGTGTTTTGAGTCTTGTGTGAGTTTAACTGTGTTCTTGACATAATAGGTAATCAAATTGAGTAAGACATCATTTTCTTAGATACATTATTTTAGACTATTCTTCTTGTCCCAAATTTCCATATTACATTTTCAAATAGACCAACTGTATCTCAGAGAACTATACCGCACCCATACTGGGGAGTAAAACTCGTTTGTTTCATTTTTTTTTTTTACTGTATATCTAAGCTACATTAAATTTATTAAGAAAGTATATTTTTCTTTCTTCCATAATAAATTAATTTAAGTTTACTGTAAACTTTTTGCTTTATAAACTTTTTAATTCTTTTTAACTCTTGGTCCTTTAATAATAAACACATAAAAATCTTACAAATTAATAAATGAACAACTAAATAGTAATAATACTACTACTATTAATAAGAACAGATATCTTACCATATGTCATGCAGTTTAATATTCATCTAATTATTTTTGACAACCTTTTAAGTTTAGCAATATTATTATACTTGCTTTATACATGTGGAAACTGAGGCACAAAGTGGTTTGTTACTCTCAAATGGAAGCTTTTAAGGGACCATCCTGGTTTCACTTGGGGCTCCAGGAATATTGCAGGCATGGACCCTAGAGAAACAACCTCTACAGCCTGTATTCTCTCTAAAGTCCATGCCTGTAATACATATGTTTCTTCATATGACCTTATCCCCTGTAAGCTAGGTTTGAGAAATGTATTTTATTCAGAATTTATCTTAATAAATATGTATTACAAATTAAACAAATAACCATTTCTAGGCTATTTCACCTGAGATTACTGATAACGAATATGACTCACCAGGCCTCTGTTTCTAGTACAGTGACCACAAATGCCTAACAGTCAAGCAATCAACATAAAATGACTTATATTTTACATATTATAATAAAAGTAGTACTCAAGGAACCAAAAAAAAAAATAAAGAACAGAAAGTAATCGATACATGGCTGAACTATGAGTAAGTCTAGGATCATCTGAATGCTAGAGCCACTATCATTTATCCATCACCAGACTTTTCCGAGAGAAAATCATGCATCTTTTATGTTAGATACGCTGAACGCTACTTTCCCCAAGGAAGTGATGCCTATGGCAAGGCAGGTGCACTTTCTCTAACGTATTCCATGAAATGAACATCTGACTGACTCATTTTTGCTCTGCAGTCTCAGCTGTGGCATGTAAATAACAATTATGCAAAGATTTGAAATGAAAAGGATATCCTTTCCAATGGACCCCATTTGGTAATCCCCATCTCTATAAAGAGAATGGTTTACAGACATTCAGCTGTGCAGATGTCTAAGGTGGAAGCCATAAACTAAAATGCATTGACATTCTATTTTGAAAAAGGCAGATCTATTAAAAATCTGTACAAGTAGGGAGTTGTTTTGATTGCTCTCTTCAAAGATTGCATGTAGTAAATATGAGGCATATATTTCACTATCATTGTTGGAAATTAAAAAAAAAAGTTACAGATGCTTAACTTGATGAAAAACAGAGATGATACATACACCTCAAAGGTTTTGGACTTCGAGTGGATTAAGTTAGGTAAAGAACTGACATATACGCACCATAGCCCTAATAATTATACATGGTCCATCTTGTTATTCTAATTTCATGTTTATGGAAAAAAAAACAGATTATATTTGTAATAGAGACATAATAACTAAATTGGTAGAGTGTGAGGTGAATATTAGCAAATTATAGGTGGATTATATCAATAAGGGAAAATTTTTAAAACACATACAGAGAAGCTTTAAAAACTACTTTAAAGGAGGTGAACAGTGAACACATACTACAAACAGTAATATGTGTCACCTTACAAATCTGACCCTATGGGAAAGTTTTGTAGTTTTGTATACAGAGCCCTCCTCAAGAATACCATGCCGGGACCAGCAGTTAACTTAATGGCTGTGTCGCTGGACTCCCATGTAGTCGACCGCAGTTTGCATACTGGACCCAGTGACTTAAAACTCACGCTGGGCGTATGTGCGTGCATGCCCAAGATCCCGAGAGGAGAACAGAGGAGAAGGGATTGTGGCATGGCCATCTCCCCTTGGGGGGGGATTTCTCGCATTCTCTCTCTCTCTCTCTCCGTCTGCCTGACGAGCGCACATGCCCTATAGCAAAAACCTCTCCAAAAAAAAAAAAAAAGAATACCATGCACAGGTGTGCCACTGATCCTGGGTTGATGAAATTGGACATTGATTGCAGCATTCTGTTGGAGCACTGTCTTCCTATCTTTGTGTCTCTGTCTCTCACTCATTGAAGAATGAAAGAAATTAATAAACTTAAAATTCATATATATATACCCAGAATACCAAAACCGCAATTTGCTGACTGAATCTCTAATAGAGGTAAAGATGTAGTCCTTCACGTCTAGTTTATGTATCACTTCAGGTGAGCCAAAATCAAACAAAACAGTGCATTTTTGTCTCATTCAGACAATTGATTTGTATCACTAGAAAGACTCTCATTGCAACTCCTGTATAAGTTATATTACTTTAAATAAATCATGATTAAGTAAGTTTAATGCAAATTACCAAGGCACAAAGAATTGGATTCAGTGTAAATAATGGCTAAAGAAATCCTACTAAACCACATTTACTTAGAAATGATACTTTGATATTTGTTTCAATGCTAGTAGGTACTTAAATTTACACATATTTGCTATGGGTTGACTATATATCCCCGAAATTTGTGTCTTGAAATATTATGAGCTACTTTAGTATTGAGAAGCTGAAGACTTAATCTGATTACAGACTTAATCTGAAAACTTAATCTGATTAGAAGGTGGATATCTGGGAGGTGTTAGAGATTAGATGAGGTCATCAGGGTGGGCCCCCTGTGTTTGACTTGGGGTAGCACAAGAGCAGTCACTGAGTGCACATGTTCTACTCATGCTCTGTTGCACATGTAATACCAACTGTCGACTCAGGTCTCTGCAGAGTCCTCACCAACAAGAAGGCCTTCACTAGATGTGGCCACTTGTCCTTGAACCTCCAAAACTCTGAGTTTAAATAAACCACTGCTCTTCATAAATTTCACAGACTCAAGTATTCAGTAATTAAGCAATAGAGAAAAAACGAAGACCATATTTTTGGAGAAATTATAGGGAACCCAGGTAGCAGGAAAGATAAAGTATATTTTCCCTGGAGGAAATTATAGCATTCACCTGAAAAATTTTTAGATGTTTAACATAGTATTAAAGAGAAAGAATAGGTTTAATGGCTCATTTCATTATTTCTGTTGCCAATCTTATGACAATAAATATTCCATTTATTATGCCAATGACAATATTAGTTTTATTATTATTACTATTGATATTATTACTCGACACTCCTGTTCAGGGCCTACCATTAAGGAAATCATAATAAACTGAAAATTTTAAATGAATGTGGGACATATATCCTCTACCTGCCCACAGTCAATATAGTACTGAAGATATTTATCTGCTAACATTTTATATAAGATATATGAACTAGAGGTAATTTCTACCTTTATGTGAAAATTGAAATATCATTAGCAGGGTCTAGCTGCTGAAATAGTGGTTGAGACTCTGGACTCCCACATGGTCAACTGTGGTTTGAGTCCCAGATTCCGTGGTTCAAAACTCACACCAGGTGTGCGCATGCATGCATGAGCAAAATCCTGAGAGGAGAATGGCGGGTGATTTCTCATTTTCTCTCTCTGTCTCTCTCTATGTCTCCATCAAGCACACGTGCCATATAACAAAAATCCCTCTCTCTCTCTCTCTCTCTCTAAAAAAAAAAAGAAAGAAATATCATTAGCAAAAAATTAAGTAAAATATGGTGTTTATTGTACAGTTTCTGTCTAATTAAAGACAATGATACTCATCTTATTTAATTCTTCCTCTCAACTTAAAGAAAATAAGATTTTAAAGGTGGACCTGGTATATTTGTATATTATATAAATATTCTATTTGTGGGACCAACAGATGGCACAATGGTTACATCACATGTAGTTGACTGTGGTTCAAGTCCCAGACCCAGCAGCTTAAAACTCAGGCAGGGTGCGTGTGTGTGTGTGTGTGTGTGTGTGTGTGCCAAAAATCCCAAGAGGAGAAAGGAGAAGAAGGGATTGTAGTATGGCCATCCTCCTTGGGGTAGGATTTCTCATTTTTTATCTCTGTCTCTCTTTGTCTCTCTGTAGAGTGCACGTGCCCTATCATAAAAATCTCTCTTAAAAAAAAACAAACAAACAAACAAAAAATATTCTATTTTCTCTCAAATCCATAATAAACTTTGCATCTATCAAATTACATTGATAAAAATATACCTATGTTGCTTTCCATAATTCAAAACAGATTCGACAATTAAGTGGACACAGTTAAAGATCTTTTGCCCCTACTAAATTTAAAGATCCACACTGATCATCTTTTTAGGATATAAAAGGTAAACTCTACAGTTTATTAAACTTACTTGGCTTTAAGAATTTGGAATTAATAGAACACTAGAGGGACCATCAGATGGAGTAATGGTTACGTGACTGGACTCCCACGTGGTTGACTGTGGCTCAAGTTCTGAACTCAGTGGCTTAAAACTCATGCCTGGTGCATGTTCATGCATGCCCTAAATCCTATGGGGAGAATGGAGGAGAAGGAATTGCAGCCTGGCCATTCCCCCTTGTGGGGAGTGATTTCTCATTTACTATCTCACTTTCTCTCCCTGTCTCTCCAGCAAGGACACATGACCTATAGAAAAAACTCTCAAAAAATATGTATGTAGACACTCGAATAAGTAAATTCCTCCCACCTTCCCAGTGTCCTCAAATACTAAAAATAGCCCCTGGGCTGTGCAGGAATCCGTTGCACACCTGTCTTCTGGTTTTGTTCCTGAAGACATCATGAAAGGTTACACACGCTAAGTCTCAACCATTATGTGAATTGCAAAAAATAAATGAGAAAAAAAAAGTGAATTGGTTTTAACTCTTTATATGAAGTAGTAGTGATTAGGCTAGAAGTTAGATTTCATAAAGAAAGAGAATAAAATTATTTCTTTCATTTCCACAAGGGTCATTTGATTTATTATATATTCATATGTACATCTAAATGAAGGTTCTTTCATGTAATCAAAGATTTAGTAACACATCTATTTCCTCAATTGTGCTTTCTGTAGTTAAAAAAATAATTATAACCAGGTAGGTCTTCTATTTCCATTTCACTTATAAAACAAACAAAAAAGAGTTTTATTATGTATGGAAAGTTTAACATGAAAAAAACACAAACAAAAGTGGCAAAATTTTAAAATTGTACCAGATCATTAGATAAAATCAGACTAAGAATCAAGATCAAGAATCCCTTATTGGGACCAGCAGTTAGCGTAATGGCTGTGTCGCTGGACTCCCACGTAGTCACTGCGGTTCACGTCCTGGACCCGGTGGTTAAACTCATGCTGGGTGCGTGTACGTGCGTGCCCAAGATCCTGAGAGAGGAATGGAGAACGGATTGTGGCGTGACCATCCCCCCTGGGGGGTGATTTCCTGCTTTCTGTCTGTCTGTCTGTGTCTGTCTGGTGAGCGCATGCGCCCTATAGCAAAAACCTCTCAAAAAAAAAAAAAAAGAATTCCTTATTATAATCTGAGAACTCCCTGTAATATATATATATATTTAAGAGATTTTTGTTGTATGGAATGGAATTGAAGAAGTCATTTCACACCTCTGCACATGAGGGCCACCATCTGTACAATGATGAAATAAAGATCATACTTGAAGTTTTATTCTGGTTTCATTATTCTTTACATTATTTCTCAACTTGCATAAGATTACTAGTTCTTCAAAATATTTTTCTTCAAAAATAGTTTCATGATCAAATTTACTTGGGAATTGCCACATTTCTTCATTTAAAATACACTTATATAGGGACAGCAGATGGTGGAGTGGTTACATCGCTGGACTCCCACATGGCTCCTGGCAATTCAAGTCCTAGAACAAGAGGACTGAAACTCATGCAAGGCTGCTGTACATGTTTGCCCAAAAT
Organism: Tupaia belangeri chinensis; assembly: GCF_000334495.1. Lineage (NCBI taxonomy): Eukaryota > Metazoa > Chordata > Mammalia > Scandentia > Tupaiidae > Tupaia > Tupaia belangeri. The sequence goes on from NW_006202743.1 coordinate 96,047, forward strand.
CCCAGGAGAAAAACCCTAACCCTGACCCCTGAAGCTAACCATACCCCTTTACCACGACTTAAGCCTAGCCCAGACCCAAACCCTAACCCTACCCCTCATCCCTACCCTTCACACTAAACCTAAATTTAACACTAACACTCAGCCTCCTACAAACAGAACACAAACCCTATCCCTAGCTCCAACCGTTAAGACTCACAATAACTCCTGACCCTAACCGTAACTCTAACTGAAACCATAGCCCAAACCTGAACCCTAAGCCTAATCTTCACCCCTGATGCTAATCCTCAACCTAAATTTAATCCAAACCATAACCCGAAGGTAAGCTGAAGCCAACCCTAACCTTAATGCTGAAACCGAACCCTAACACCGAACCCTAACCATAACGCTAACCAAAACCATCAACCTACCCCAAAAACAAACACTAACCCTCAACCATAACCACAGCCCTTACCCTAAACCTAATCATAACACTCACCCTACCGTAACCCTAACCATAACCCCAACCCTACCCCCTAACCCTAAACCTAAACCCTAACCCTGACCATAGCCCTAACCCAAACCATAACCGAAACCCCAATCCTGACCCTAACACTCACCTCTAACCCTAACCCTCAATCTAATCCTCACCCTGAACCTACCCTAACCATAAAACTAAACATAGTCTGACCAAATGGCCGCACCCTAACCCTGACCCCTGAACCTAACCGTACCCCTTCACCCTGACTTAAACCTAGCCAGGACCCAAACCCTAACCCTAAGCCTCACCCCTACCCCTCGCCCTAAACCTAAATTTACTCCTAACACTCACCCTCCTGAAATCAGAACCCAAACCCTAACCCTAGCCCCAACCACTAATCCTCACCCTAACTCCTGACCCTAACCATAACACTAACCGTAACTGTAGCCCAAACCCGAACCCTAAGCCTAATCCTCAACCCTGTCCCTAAACCTCAACCTAAATCTAACCTTAATCATAACCCAGCCTTAAGCCGAAGCCAAAGCCTAACCCTAACACCGAACCTGAACTCTAACACCTAACCCTAAACATAATGCTAACGAAAACCATAAACTTAACCCAAAAACTAATACTAATCCTCAGCTCTAACCCTCACCCTGACCCTAAATCTAACCATAACACTCACCCTATCATATCCCTAACTGTAACCCTAACCCTAGCCTTTAACCCTAAACCTAACCCCTAACCCTGACCATAACCCTAACCCAAATCATAACCCAAACCCCAATCGTTACCCTAACACTCCCCCAACCCTTAACCTCAATCTAACCCTCACCCTAACCCTACCGTAACACTAACCCTAACCCTAAGCCTGATCCTATCGCCCCACCCTAACCCTGACTTCTGAACCTAACCATACCTCTTCACCCAACTTAAGCCTAGTCCAGATCCTAAACCTAACCCTAGCCCTCACCCCTACCCCTCACCCTAAACCTAAATTTAACCCTAACACTCACCCTTTTGTAACCAGAACCTGAACCCTAACCCTAGCCCCAACCACTAACCTTCACAATAACTTCTGACCCTAACAGTATCACTAAATGAAACCGTAGCCCAAACCCTAACCCTAAGCCTAATCCTCACCCTGACCCTAATCCTTAACCTACATCTAACCCTAACCATAACCCTGCCGTAAGCCAAAGCCTGACTTTCACCCTAATGCTGAAACCGAAAACTAACACCTAATCCCAAACGTAATGCTAACCAAAACCGTCAACCTAACCTGAAAACTAACCCTATCCCTCACCCCTAACTTTAGCCCTGATCCTATATCTAACCATAACACTCACCCTACCGTAACCCTAACCATAAACCTAACCCTAGACCCTAACCCTAAACCTAACCCCTAGCCCTGACCGTAATCCTAACCGAAACCATAACCCAAACCCCAACCCTGATGCTAACACTCCCCCCTAACCCTAACTCTCAATCTAACCGTCACCCTAACCTGTCGGAAGCCCTGTTCCTGCTGGGGTGGGTTGAGACTAGTACGCAGGAAGGCAATGTGGGTGAACAAAATTAGGCTGAAAGCTCAATGTTCCTTAGCATGTTTTCAGCCGGCTACAGCCAGAGCAAGCTCAGGACCGCAGTTCAGTGGCTATTAAAATATACGTATTTATTGAGGGATGTTAGGGAGGTAAGAGGGATGAGGGGAAGTAAAAAATTTTCTTTCAAAAGTAGGGAATACAAAGCATGGAAACAATAATTATAAAACATGCTGTTTGTCTTGTCAGATCAGGTAAAATCAATCACAGTTCTCAGGATGAGGAAGTCCATTTGTCTGTTGTATTTTCTTCTTAGATCTTGATTACCAGGAAGGGTCTTTTGAAGAGGGGGCTTGCAGGATGTTTGATAACTTCTGTCCGGGCCAGGGCGATAACGTTGCTGGTTACAAAGTCCTAGATAGAAATCTTGTCTTGCTAAGTAAAGACACAGTTAATATATGGACTATCTATACATTACAACAATAGAGGGTGAGTCGTATTATAGCTAAAGGCGGTGAGACTATTGCCCATATGGGAAAGGAAGATGATTTTGTAGCTCAGGAGACAACACAGGATGTTTTATTAGCAGTTTTTCATAGTCAGCAACACATAGATGAGAAACTCTTTGTAGTTAAAAACTACCTGTTGCTTTAGATAAGAGCTCCCAGCTAAGATAGTTAATCTTTCCCCAGAGCCTTCAGGTTTGCTCATCCTGTTGTCGCCAGTCAGGCTTTTCCTTTCTTTATAAACCCGCGGGTTCCTGTATTTTATTTGCTGAGTCTGTCAACTAGTGAGTTCTTTTGTTTTATCTCTGAGTCCCTGTCATGTGGTGAATGCACTAACCTGGCCTAACATGAGTTAACTTTGGCCTGCAGCTTTAACAAGGGGTATTTACATAAAATTAGTCTTAAACTAACTTAGTCTACCTATGCTACTAATGCTAATTTGGCTTATACTAACTTAACCTAACATATGCTAATTTGGGCTTAAAACAGGCAGGTAGGGGAGTCTCAAACTTCCTGGTTCATACCAGCCCTGCTGTCTTAGGAAACCACATTCCTACAGGATCACTAACTGGCTTTACTGTAAAGTTGCAGTAAGGTTGGGGATGATATTTGACCCTTGCAGGGTACCATAATAACAGTAAAGCTCACAGTGGAGAAATTGAGTGCAGGCCAGTACAGTGACAAAATGGAGATTTAGGGCTCATAAACCTCTGGCCTTGCTTTGCAGTTTCTTCCCAGTCCAGGCCTTGCCTTAGGCAGAGGAGGCAGCTGCTTTACCAGCTGGTGTTGTCTGCATGGCCCCGTCACTAACCCTACCATAACCCTGACCCTAACCCTAAACCTGACCCTATCACACCACCCTAATCCTAACCCATGAACCTAAACATACCGCTTCACCCTGACTTAAGCCTAGCCCGGACCCTAACCCTAACCCTAAGCCTCACCCCTACCCCTCACCCTAAACCTAAATTTAACCCTAACACTCACCCTCCTGTAACCAGAACCCGAACCCTAACACTAGCCACAACCACTAATCCTCACCCTAACTGCTGACCCTAACCGTAACAGTATATGAAACTGTAGCCCAAACCTGAACCCTAAGCCTAATACTCACCCTTGGTCCTAATCCTCAACCCACATTTAACCCTAACTGTAAGCCTGCCGAAAGCTGAAGCTTAAACCTAACCCTAATGCCAAAACCGAACACTAACACCTAACCCTGACCATAACACAAACCAAAACCGTCAACCTAACCCAAAAACTAACCCTAATCCTCACCCCTAACCCTAGCCCTGACCCAAAATTTAACCATGACACTCACCCTACCGTGACCCAAACCATAACCCTAACCCTACCCCTAACTTAAACCTAATCCTTAACCCTAAACATAACTCTAACCCAAACCATAACCAAAAACCCAAGCCTGACCCTAACACTCTATCTACCCTAACCCTAATCCTCAATCTAAGTCTCACCCTATCCCTACCATAACCCTAACCCTAACTCTAAGTCTGACCCAATCGTCCCACCCTAACCTGAAAGCCTTAACATAAACATACTCCTTCTCCTAGACTTAAGCCAAACAGGGACGGGGACCCTAACCCTAACCCTAACACTCACTTCTACCTCTCACCCTAAACCTAAATTTAACCCTAACACTCACCCTCCTGTAACCAGAATCCAAACCCTAACTGTAGTCCCAGCCAATAACCTTCACCCTAACTCCTGACCCTAAATGTAACACTAACTGAAACTGTAGCCCAAAACCGAACTCGAAGCCTAATCCTCACCCCTTACCCTAGTTCTCAACATAAATATAACCCTAAACAAAACTCTTCCGTAAGCGGAAACAGAACCCTAACCATAATGCCAAAACTGAAACCTCACACCTAACCCTAAATGTAACGCTAAAAAAAATCCTGTCAACCTAACCTGAAAATTAACCCTAACCATCACGTCTAACCCTAGCCCTGAACCTAAATCTAACCATAACACTCACCCTACCGTAACCCTAACCTAGACCCTAACCCTAAACCTAACCCCTAACCCTAACTCTCAATCTAAGCCTCACCCTAACCCTACAATAGCCAAAACCTGAACTTTAAGCCTAATCCTCACCCCTGACCTTAATGCTCAACCTAAATCTAACCCTAACCATAGCTCTGCCATAAGCTGAAGTCGAAACCAAACCCTAATGCCGAAACTGAACCCTAACATCTAAACCTAAGCGTAACGCTATCCATAACCATCAACCTAACCCAAAAACATACCCTAAGCCTCACCCCTAACCCAAGCACTGACCCTAAATCTAACCATAACACTCACCGAACTGCAACCCTAACTGTAACCCTAACCCTAGCCCCTTAACCTAAACCTAACCCCTAAACCTCACCATAACCCTAACCCAAACCATAACCCAAACTGCAATCCTGACTCTAACACTCTCCCCTAACCTTAACCCTCAATCTAAGCCTAACTCTAACCCTACCATAATCCTAACCCTAACCCTAAGCCTGACCCTATCACCCTACCATAAACTGACCCTTAACCTAACCATACCCCTTCTCCTTGATTTAAGCCAAGCCAGGATCCTAACCCTACCCTCACCCTTACCCCTCACCCTAAACATAAATTTAACCCTAACACTCACCCTCCTGTAACCAGAACCCGAATCCTAACACTAGCCCCAACCACTAACCCTCACCCTAACTCCTGACTCTAACCTTAACAGTATACAAAACCGTAGCCAAAACCCAAACCCTAAGCCTAATCCTCACCCCGACCCTAATCCTCAACCTAAATCTAACCCTAACCATAACCCTGCAGTAAGCCGAAGCCTAACCCTAACCCTAATGCCAAAACCAAAGCCTACCACCTAGCCCTAATGGTAACGCTAACCAAAACCATCACCCTAACCCGAAAACTAACCCTAACCCTCACCTCTAACCCTAGCCCTGACTCTAAATCTAACCATAACACTCACCCTACCATAACCCTAACCATAACCAAAACCCTAGCCCTTAACCCTAAACCTAACCCTTAACCATGACCATAACCCTAACATAAACCATAATCCAAACCCCAATGATGTACCTCCCTAAGGTCACATTTATCTTATATAATTCTATTTATCTTGTTATTATATTTATCTTATTCTTAATTGTCTTATATAAAGTAAGACAAATACGAACAGTCATTGGGATGAGACAGAGGTACCATGATAAAACACAATAATGCAAGGCAATTTTGCATGGGAAGTTTTGTGGTTCAAGTTCATAGACTTCCTGAAGTGGCACACTTGCCCATGATTCAGGACTGGCTGAAGGCTGGGGTGGTGATAATAGTGCCAAGATGCTATTGAAGATATGCATACTCTTTCACTTTCTCTCTTTCTCTTTTTCCTTTCTTATGGAAGAAATAACTAAGTATACTTAAGAAAAGAAGATAGAGTAGTGATTTGGATGACATATATGTTAAAATTAATTTAGGTTAAGGTGTTTGTGTGTGTATATATAAATAGAAGTGTGTGTGTGTGTGTGTGTGTGTGTGTTTATATACACTGAAAACATTCAAAATAATTTTAAAAACATTTAATCCAAAGAACCTTATGACACAGAATATAGGTTAAATCCTAAAAGGGCATCTATAATATTGAATGAAAATAATATTAAAAGATACAATCTGCATCTTCTGACCTTAACACGTTAATACTAGAAATTAATAATAATACAAACAACTAAAAGGATCATCTCACCTGGAAATTTAAAAAACTAGTTTTTAAAAACTCTTAACATAAATAAAATGCAAATAAATCATGTAGTTTATCCAGAACACAATGGTAAAGAAAATGTTTTACTTTATTTTGAAACCTATATAATGCAGGTAAAGCAAGGTTAGTAGGTAAATTCATAGCTAAAAATGGTATGGTAATTAAAAAAAGCAATAAAAATTAGTGGCTAAAACATTTATTTCACATAGTTACCATAAGAGAAAGTATCCTTTCTTTCAGAAGAAACGAACTAGTATAGACAAAGCAGAGGCTAAACCATAAGAAAGATTAAAAAAAAAACCACATTTAAAAAATACTTCTAAAAATTATACCTTTAAAATATATGATAATAGATAAACATGGAGTTTTTGTAACCACTGAAAAATAGAAAATATGTAAATGCTTATAATGTGAGAGGAGAGGTGGGAATCAACTACAGAAAAGGTAAAATAAAAATAAGTTTGCTCAAACATTTGCCAAGGTTTTTGTTCTGTTTTTGTTTTTTTTTGTTTTTTGTTTTTAAGTTTTGCTATAGGATGTATGCATTCACCAAAAGAGTCAGAGAGACATGAGACACAAAGTGAGAAGTCACCCCCTTGGGGGTCTGACCTCATGGCAATCCCTTATTTATTCTTCTCTAAGAATTTTGGGCATATGTGAACATGTGCTGGCATGGTTTTCAAGCCATCGAGTCTGGGACTTGAACTGTTGTCTGCCATGTTGGAATCCATGATCTTAATTACCATGCCACCTTATGTCTGCTGCTAATATATTTTATGCTTTCATAAAGCAGGTAATATGCGGGAAAAAATAATTTGCCACAACTGGCACAAGGAGAGATATATGGTCTAATCATTTAAATTCTGAATACAAAAATTATTCTAAGAGTTACCTTCTAGAAAAGTACAAAATCTGTGTTTTCATTAAACTCAACTGAATCTTTAAGAAGCAGGTAATTTTAATATTATTTAAATTTTATTTCAGAACATAATTTATAATTTAATTGTCCAAATTTTGTGAAGCACTGATAACATTGATACTATAACATATAACTATAACATATGACTCAAATTGTGTAATAAAATTACAGAAAAGTTATCCTTAAAAAAGCTTTCAATGAAAAAACCTGTAAGTACACTCAAATGGGAACACATCGTAAGAAAGATGTAAAACATAAAACAACACTAGAAAAATATATTTGTAAATATTCAATAACAAATTCTCTAGGTAAGTATGTGAAATGAGGCTCTTTTTTGCTAGTGTCAAAACTCCATATATTTGACAATTTGGTAATATTACTCAAGATTACAAAGAAACACTTTGTTTTCTTTTTCTTTTCCAGAGATTTTTGCTATAAGGCATGTGACCTTACTGGAGAGGCAGAGAGAGAAAGAGTGAGAAATCATGCCCAGGGGGATGGCCATATCACAATCCCCTCTCCTTTTTCCTCTCAATATCTTGGGAATCCAGGAGCACTCACCTGGCATGAGTTTCAAACTGCTGGGTCTGGGACTTGAATTGGGAAAGGCCATGTGGCAGTCCAATGTTTTAACCACCAGACCACTTACCAGCCCCAAATAAATGCAATACTTTTATGTTCAGAAAATGCATTTTGGAAGAATCATTCCTAATACATACAAACATGGGTACAAAATAATGTATGAGTAAGGTTGATGCATTTTTATTGTAGTAACATACTGAAAACAACACAAATGTCTATAGAGGACTGATTACATACATTGTTATACTCAACAAAATGTTACATACCTGTAAAAAAAAAATACCTATGTACTCATAAGGGAAGAAATTGAGAATATTCTGAAAAGTGAAAAATGAAGGTATCAAATATTATGGATATGCTCATCTTTGTGTCATAAAGAAAAATATGCATGTTTATTATACATACATATATATACACTTGTATATGTTTGTCACTATAAAGAGACAATATTGAATGACAGTAAACCTCTGATGGAGGAAGGGGTAATGCATAAAGAGGCATAAGTAAACTTTTTACTTTAATGTTTTAATGCTTTTTGTATTTAAAATACATCACTGTGGGGTCAGAGGTGGCGTGGTGGTTAAGAGTGCTGGACTCCCACATGGCCGACTGTGGTTCGAATCCCAGACCTGAAGACTTCTTTCTCATGTTCCCATTTTTTTTCTCTCACTTTCTGACCAAATTAAAATAAATAAGTAAAGTTAGATAAAATAGTTCTTAAAAATAAAAATAAATAAAATATGCCATTGCATTATTCTTTGATAAATTAATGAATAACTTGAATTTTGAAAACATAGTGTGAACACTCTACAATACTAGACAGTGCTGAGAATTCAAGTAAATTGGGGAAGGAGAAATGTGCAATATTTTCACTGGCATTATACACTGTTAGAATTTGTTAATGAATACATTCGATGCTGAGAAGTCCTGCTGTATTGATTCCCAAATACAAAAGTTTTATTCATACTTTTTTAAAAATTTACTTGGTCATTTGTTCCTCCTTAAATAGCACATGCTCATCAATAACAGAGTTAGTGCTCAGTACAATGCATTTTTGAAAAACATGAAATCATGAAAATTATTTCATGACATTAAAGAGAAAAACCTTCTGAGTACTTTAATGGTATTATTATCACTCCTGAAATATTCCCTAATCTGATGGACATGTAAGGCATGTCTTTCTACCAATGCAAAATTATAAAGGCTTTTATAAAAATGACATATGAAATTAGAACCATTGTGAGAATTGGTTTGCAACAGACTAAGATAAAATACTGTTGGATTTGGGTGAGCTCGAAATCACTTCATGCTGAACTAGCACCATTAGTCCTTTGAATGACCTACATTTTTAATTTGGCATGAAACCATTTCAAGCTATGTAGTGAAACTAATGAGGCTGCTGCAACTGTGTAAAGCAATAATCAACACTATATTGAGGAGAGTTTATTAAGTCCATGCATGAGGTGAACTAAAACAGCTTTTCTTTAAGGAAGGAGACATGTGTTTATATTGCTTTCCTGAATAAAAAATAAATATTCTGAATGTGTATGATGCCTGGAAGAAGTCCAAGATCGTTAGTTATTTTCAAACAAATGTGCAAGCTCTGAGAATCACTCAGTGCAATGATTACAAAGACAGTTTTAGTGTTTCTTGGAATGTTTCTTAAACTATTAAGGAAACAATGGCCCTGTGAGAAAGCTAATGATGTTAGAAGACAAAAGCGGCTGCTATGCTTAGGATTAGTCATAAATATGCACTTGTACAAATGAAGCACGCATCTCCAGCCCAAAAGATATTCTTACCAAAATGGTGTATTCCTTCTAGGGAAATAATAGTCAATGATAATAGATCTAAATATGTTACCTTAACAAATATAAATTATCCTAATGGCTGCGATTGAGTTCAGGTTGATGCAAGATGCTATGGCATAAGTGAAAAAAAAAAAAAAAAAGAAAGAAAGAAAGAAAGAAAGAAGAAAATAGGGGGGAGAAAAAAATAAATTTTGGGACCAGCAGTTAGCATGCCCAAAATTACAGAAGGAGAATAGAGGAGAATGGATTATGGAGTGCCCATTCCACCTGGGGGGTGATTTCTCCCTTTCTCTCTTTGTGTGTCTTTCTCTGGTAAGCACATATGTCTTATGGCAAAAACCTTTACAAACTTTTAAAAATAAATAAATAAATAACCCATTGAGCTTTTAAAAAGCACTGGTATTATAATTATTAAACTTGGAATACGTTTTTAAATTAAAACCAACTGAGGGCCAGCTAGTAGTGTGGTGGTTAAGGTGGCTGGACCCTACATGGCCTGCTTCATGGTTCAGACTAGTGGCCAGAAAAACACACTGGGCATGTGTGTATGTGTGCCCCAAATCCCAAAAGGATGAGAAACAGAAGAGAAGGGACTAGGGCATGACCACCCTTATGGCGGGTAGGGTGCTTTCTTCCTTTCCCATTCTCTTTCAATCTCTTTCTGGTGGGTGCATCATATACTTTGGTAAAAATCAACAAAATTAAGAACACCTGAAATGGTTCTTCCTGTCACCTCATTTGAATCTGGTTATCTCTTATATACAAAAGTGATGAGATATAGTCTAGGCAAGCAAAGCATTCCATGTGTGCTTTCCTTTATTCAGCATGCACCCAGTCACTCAACCATTCACACATTTCTCCAACAAATATTAAAAGCAATGTAGCCTCAGCACTGGGACTACACATGAGAGCACTGCTCAGTCACAGCTCATGCCTTCAAGAAGCTCATAGCTTGCTGCTCCAAGGAGAAAGGATACTCAGAATACTAAGCATTCTTACTGTGGGAGGCATAAGGGGGTGGGATAGCTAACTCAAGAGAATTATCAGGGAAAACTTGTTGAATTATGGACACTAAGCAGTCTTGAAGGTAGACTAGAAGTCCACCAGGTGAAGAGGGCAGGTAAAACCCTGCCAAGGCTTTGTGTGAGTGCATTTAAAGAGTAAAGGCCAGATCTGTACAAGGAATATGAGCTGCTGTATTGTTAGGATCAAGGGAGAATGAAACATGAGAGAAGAATTAGAGATCGATGGAAAAGTTCATTTGAATTGGAGGGCTTTAAAAATAACTGTGAAATTATAGAGATCTCCACAGTAAACTATCTGGGAAGTACTAGAAATACCCAGCCCGCCCATTCTTTAAAATGTAGCATTTGAAGCAAGTAATACCTCCTGTTTAAATTTCTTTTCAGCTGTTTGCCTGGGTTATTGAAAACACAGTGTTTCCTTTCTCTTTCATTAGGCTAAATGATACTTTAAAAACAACTTTTTAAATCATGAAAAAGATATCCACTGATCAAAGTAAGTGCTCTATCTTATGTGGTCAAGAAAAGGCTTGTATTTGAAAGGGCCAAAGTCACTCCACATATGACATGTTTCTATTATTTTGTTTTGCATGAGGGGCATACAATTCAGTTTATCAGTCATTTAATCACATAGAACATACAGTGTTTTATTTGAGAGAATTAGAACACTATAATGTTCAGCTGCATGTACCTCCATGTACATACTGTTTTGGTCATTACTGTGTATTTCAGAGATTTTTTTTTTCCCAATCTTCGTTTACTGTAAATGTACATACATCTTATCATCAAGTGTTGCCATTTATACTAAATTACTATTCATTTATGTGTACTGTACCTCTTACCAATTATATATCTATATTATTGTTCAATTAAGTGTCTTTTAATTCCAAATAAATGATCAAAGGAATAGATATAAGAATGAAGACAGTGGAGGAAGAATCAAAAATAATAGTTTGGGACCAGCAGATGGCATGGTGGTTAAGGCGCTGGACACTCCCACATGGCCAACCATGGTTTGAATCCCATACCTGGTGGCTTGCTTTGTCACTTTCCCTCTCTCTTGCTTTCTGTGTCTCTCTCTGGCCAAATTAAAATAAATGAATGAATAAATAAAATTTAATAATTCTTTAAAAAAATAATAGTCATATGAGACAACATTCTTACATAGGGATGACATCTTTCTATTAGGAAGAAAATGGCATGAAAATCTGTGCCAAAAAAAGGTGTAACTTTAATTTTTTCGGTAAAAAAGAAAAGTGCAGGGTCAGCAAATGGCATGGAGACCAAGGTGACATATCATATGGCTGGCTGCACAGCTGAGTCTCAGACCCAGCTTCCTGAAATCATGCTAGGCACATGTGCATGCATGCCCAGGATCCCAGGAGAAGAATGAAGGAGAAGCGATTGTTGCATGCCTTTTCTATTGGAGGTTATTTCTCACTTTGTTTCTCTCAGGTGAGCCTAAGTGTCCTATACTAAAATTTAAAAAAAAAAAAAAAAAAAAAGAAAAGAAAGGGTATGTAGAGAAAGATTTCAAGTCTCTCACATGCGGCAAGAAATTTCCCCAAATTAACTACAGCAACAACAACAACAACAACAACAAAAATAAAATCCCTCTAACAATACTATTACAACACAAGGTACACAATTTGAAGAAGGAAGTTTAGTGATGTTGTCTGCCTCTACACAGAAATGGTGAGCATATCCACCTCATCTATTCACAAGAGAAATTCTGTATAAACTGAGTACTAATATTAAAGATTAAATATAGTCTTTAAAAGAGTAGAAATGTAAAATAGAAAAAGAAATTCTCAGTAATCCTATAGTCTGGAAGTAACTAAGCAGATGTAGAGACGATACAAACAAATCAATCAACCCAACAGCTTTAATCTAGATGTATGGTCACTTCAAGTACTCCTTAGATTATTCGCTTTCTTTTGTGAACTATTATCTAAGATGACTATGGTTCTCTAATTACAAGGCTAACCCTGTGACTGTGAAATCCGTATTTCATTCTTTTCTCTATTTGTTACAAAACCTGTCCCTCTCGACATAGTTCTGCACATTGTGTTAGACTTACAACAATTTTTATTGTGGCAATTTAAAAAATATAGTGTATTTCAAAAATACTCAATAAAAAAATCAAATTACCATCTTAAAAAAATAATCTTTCTAAAGTAGAACCACGGTAGCATCATGCCAAAAAAAATGTTATAAGCTGGAAATAAAAGTGAAATGTGGTTATTAAAACCTACCAAAAATGGCATCTATTGTTTACTTCAGCAAGAGAGAGCTTTCATTTCCTTACATTTGCATGCTTCTGTTTTTCTGCATATATATGGTTATGCAAGGTTTACCTTGTACAGTTTTATTTAACTGATTTTTGTAGTGGCAGTTGGAATTTTGGATAAATATCTGGACCTTCGTTGTTTGTTACAAGAGCCACTAGACTAATGCAGTTACGGAGCACATGAAATAGTCTAACTTAGATATCCTGTAAATATAAAATACACATTAGTTTTAGTGGGGCTGGCAGATGATGCGGTGATTAGGGGTGTGGGACTCCCACATTGCTGACTGCGGTTTGAGTCCTGGATATGGTGGCTTGCTTTCTCACTTTCTCTCTCTTGTTTCTCTCTCTTTCTCTCTCCTTCCCTCCCCCCCTACCCCCAGTAAAATTAAAATAAATAAAGTTAAATAAATCTTTAAAAAATAAAAATTAGTAAGAGAGGCTTAGTGGTGGTACAGCAGTGAGACACTATGCTCAGCCAGGCTGACCCACGTGGAACAAGTCCAGGTTTCTGTCTGGAGATCTCCCTGAATATGCCAGGCACGCATGTACTTATGGCCTAGGTCTGGCCAAAGCTGGGGTTGCAAGCACTGTCCACATCCTGTTGAGCGTGCAATCTCTTTCACTTTCAAGCATGGAATAAATAAATAAATGAATATTATGAAAATAATCATAGAAACTGTTTCAATGATTTTGTGTTGACTACCTGGTAAAATACTATTGATGTGATGTATTAGTTCTAGAAATGATATTAATTTTAATACTATAGGTCGTTTTTTACTCTTTTATTTTTAGAGAGATTTTTGCTAGAGGGTGTGTGCACTCATCAGAGAGACAGAGAGACAGAAAGCATGAAATTGCCCCAGGGTGGATGGCCACACTGCAATCCCTTCTCTTCCACTCTCTGGGGATTTGGGGCATCCATGCACATGTGCCCAATGTTAGTTTCAAGCCACTGGATCTGGAACTTGAACAACAGTCAGCCACGTGGAAGTCTAGTGACGTAATCTTACAACAGCTGCTGGTCTCCATTTTTACTTTTTTAATATGGCTACTGGAAAAATTTGAATTTCATATGTGCTCTTATCTGTGTTTTGCATTGTATTTTTTATAGAGATTGCTAATTGAGAAATTCATCAGAATGACAATAGATTTTAATACATTTATTCTTGGCTTTATTGGTCTTCAAGGGTAGCTTGGATGCCTTGGAGATGAGGCACCATGTAACCCTTGGGGTGAATGAACATTTCCCATGTCAAATATAGGTAAATTATGGTTAAAATTCGTTACTCACATTTATCAAATAATAAAATGGCTTATGATAAAGCATCTACTTGTTAATTCTATAACTTCAGTTTTTTCAACTAGTATTCTGAGCTGTGATACACATATTAGTCGTATTTTTAAATCAATAGAAAAATTAGGGGTCAGCTTCTTCTCTGAGAGAACACCAAATGGCTGATGACGCTGGTGCAGCGGCAGGGCACGGAGGCCCTGGGGGTCCTGGGATAGGCCACGGCGGCTTCCGTGGAGGCCTTGGCAGCGGCCCCCATTGTCTGGGTGGGCCGCAGATGGGGCCGCTAAGCTCAAGGAGGCAAGGCCGAGGACAAGGAGTGGATCCCGGTCACTAAGATGGACCACCTGGTCAAAGATATGAAGATCAAATCCCTGGAGGAGATCTATCTCTTCTCTCTGCCCATCAAGGAGTCTGAGATCATTAACTTCTTCCTGGGAGTGTCTCTCAAAGATGAAGTTCTGAAGATCATGCCCGTGCAGAAGCAGACTCGCGCTGGCTAGCAGACCAGGTTCAAAGCATTTGTCGCCATTGGGGACTACAATGTCCATGTTGGTTTGGGTGTGAAGTGCTCTAATGAGGTGGCCATGCCAGCTGAGGGGCTATCATCCTGGCCAAACTCTCCATTGTCCCAGTGCGGAGAGGCTACTGGGGGAACAAGATCAGCAAGACCCACACTGTCCCTTGCAAGGTGACCGGCCTCTGTGGCTCTGTGGTGGTATGCCTCATTCCTGCCCCCAGAGGCATTGGCATTGTCTCCACGCCTGTGCCCAAGAAGCTGCTGCTGATGGCTGGCATAGATGACTGCTACACCTCAGCCCAGGGCTGCACTGCCACCCTGGGCAACTTCGCCAAGGCTACCTTTGATGTCATCTCCAAGATCTACTGCTATCTGACCCCTGACCTCTGGAAAGAGACCGTGTTCACCAAGTCTCCCTATCAGGAATTTACTGATTATCTTGTCAAGACCCACACCAGAGTCTCTGTGCAGAGGACCCAGGCTCCAGCTGTGGCCACAACCTAGGGCTTTCATACAGCGAGAATAAAGTGAATTAAGCCTGGGAAAAAAAAAAAAAAAAGAAATATTAGGGGTCATCAGGTGGCATTGTGGTTAAAGTGCTAGACTCCCACATGGTTGACTGCAGTTCAAGTCCCAAACCCAGTGGCTTGACACTCACACTGGGCATGCATACCCAAAATCCAAAGAGGAGAATGAAGAAGAAAGGATTGTGGTATGATAATTTCCCCCTTGGGAGTGATTTCTTACTTTCCATCTCTTTATCTCTCTCTGTCTCTCCAGTGAGTGCATGTGTCCTATAGCAAAAATCTCTAACAAAGAAAAAAGAAAGAAAGAAAGAAAGAAAGAGAAGAGAAGAGAGAGAAAGAAAGAAAGAAAGAAAGAAAAATCAACTCCCTGATACCATACAGGTTTTAAAGAAGTGTCCTTTGCCCACAACATTAATATACTGCATTTCTCTTTTTTTTCTTTTCACTGGTTTATAAATATTATGATAGTCATATGAGTGTTTTTCACTTCCATTTCAGCTCATGTTTGCTGATACCATACAGGTTTTAAAGAAGTGTCCTTTGCCCACAACATTAATATACTGCATTTCTCTTTTTTTTCTTTTCACTGGTTTATAAATATTATGATAGTCATATGAGTGTTTTTCACTTCCATTTCAGCTCATGTTTGCCTTTTTAATTGGTTTATAAATATTATGATAGTCATATGAATGTTTTTCACTTCCATTTCAGCTCATGTTTGCTCATTTCATGACAGAGACAGAAAGAGAGACAGGAACTCCTGATTGGGCCTTGCTACAATATCCTCACTGCCGCCCAATGCCTTTTAGCAAGCCAGAATCATGAGGATGCCCACAAGCACACCCAGTACTGCCTGACCCAGGAATTGAACCCAGGGACTGGTCATGTGGCTCTACTGTCACTCAGTGGCATCCTCTTGCCTGTGTTACTGTGCTGGGCTATTTCGTTTTGTTTTGTTTTTAAATAAAGTTTAAAAGAAAACAAAATTAATTTCCATGTAGTTTGTCTTTTTCTTAAAAGAAATATGGAAACGATGCCTCCAGAAAACTGTATCATTTGTGTTTTGAGAACCATGAATACATTGTCTATGATACTATACCCCAAAATTCAAAGGGTGCATGTTTAAGACATGTGAAACTGGTAATAATTAATTTTTTCTTTAAAATTTGTCTTTGACATTTGCATACAGAGCAGACTTTCTCTAACTCTCTTTCTTTCTCTTTTATGTTTTTAATTTGTTATTGGGTGTATGTAGTTGCTGGAGAGAGTTAGAGAAAGAGAGAGGGAGAATAAAAGAGGGAAAATGAGAACTCATCTCCCAGAGGAGATGGCCACACTGCAATCCCTGACCTTCATTCTACTCTAAGGATTTTGGGTACACATGCACATGAGCCTGGTGTGTTTTTCAAGCTGCTGGATTCAAGACTCAAACCATATAGTCAGTTACATGGGATCCAGCCATCTTAAGCTCTGTGCTACTTCCTGGCCCTACATTTCCTTTTAAAAAGATAAGAAATGCTGTTACCTGTACTGATCTCCTCTATGCAATGGCTAGACAAACATGTTTACTTTTAATATTCCAAGCCTAATTCCCAAAAGACTACTGTGTGATATGAACTAGGTGAAGGGGAGCACGCAGTGGGTGCATACATCTGATGAAATTGATAACCTTAAAAACTAGTAGGAAATTCCATTTACAGGAAAATGTTCTATTGTCTTAGGGGAAAAATATGATGGGTAGTAAGGTTACTCAGAGGAGTATGGAAGTGGCTACAGATAACTCCAACACTAGCTACAATGAACAGAATAAGAGAAGGTTTCTAGAATGTTTCTTTAAAGAAAATATTATGTACTGTTGCTGACCAGGGAGAACTGGCAGCTAATGGGGAAAGCTGAGGCAGGAGACTGCTCCAGACTTCTTCCTACCTCCCAACCCATCCTAGGTATGTCTGTCCACTGCCATTATCCCCAGAACCTGGGCCGCTGCGACCAGGGAGAGGCAGCAACTGGTGAGGGAAGCTGAGGCAAGAGACTCCTCCAGACTTCTTCCTGCCTCTCAACCTATCCAAGGAATATTTTGAGAGTTCATAGTTTTCTAAGCCACATGGTGCATGACTTCTTTTTCCTTTTCCATCTGAAAAATTTCAGGTTAGCCCTAGGTGCACCTGGACTTATGAGACTGGGAAAAGAAGCAACACCTAAAGATGGTTATATACATACATTCTTACTGGAAGACAAGGCTCTTTACCAAGAATACATCTGAAAAGTAGAGCTCTTTTTCCCTCTGACAGTATAGAATCAATAGCAGAAAAGCTGGAAATAGTGTATAATCCATCAGATGACTAGAAACCAATGCAGAGGCACAAAAAGTATAGGAAAACAAGGAAATAACTCTTCCTCAGTGGAAAAGAGCAACTCTTCTTCAACCATTGACAGCACAAAGGAATTTACAGGCGTCTCAGAAATAAGGTTTAGAATATAGATGGAGACACAGATGAGGTATTCTTTCCAGGATTTGAAAGAGGAGATAGACACAATCTAAAAAAATAAACTAATCAGCACTCCTAGAGATGAAGACAGTTAAACAAGAAATTAATACCTCCTTCAAAAGTATTAATAGTAGACTGAACCAAGCAGAAGACAGAATCTCTGATCTGAAAGACAAAACCCTAGACGTAAAAACAACACCAAAAATAATTTTAAAATTTTTTTAAAAAATTAGTTCAATATATGAGAAATACTGTGAAACACCCAAATATCTGAATAATAGTTATTCCAGAAGGTGAAGAATCAGACAAGGGCATAGAACGTCTATTCCATGGAATACTTTCAGAAAACTTCCCAAACCTATAGAAGCAATCAAATGTCCAAACCAAAGATACACAAAGGACCCCAAATAGAATCAGCCCAAGAAGATCCTTTCCATGGCTCATCATAGCCAGAATGACAAAATCACAGACAAAGATAAGATAGTAAAAATGGCAAGAGAGAAACATCAAGTTACTATAAAGGTTATTCCATCAGGTTAACATTGGACCTCTCTCAGTTGAAACAAGGAAGCAAGGAAAGATGGGGAAGATATATGCAAAGTGTTAAAAGAAAACCAGTTTCTACCAAATTACTGTACCTGGCAAGATTATCCTTCAAATGTGAGGAAAAAAACAAAAATATTCTTGGATAAGCAAAACCTGAAAGAATTTACCAATACTAGACCAGCACATTAAGAAGATCTGAAGGGAGTGCTGTAGTAGGAAAACTGAAGAGAGACAGAAATCAGAGAACAACAAACAACCAAGAAATTGCTAGGGACAAATCCAGAAATATCAATAATAACATTGAATGTTAATGGATAAAATTCTCCAATCGAGTGGAATTGCTCTGCTCTATTTTGGAAACTGAGAGGTTAGAGGACATAGAAGGATTAAAAATGGTTATAGATTTGGGAGACAATGTGGGAAGAGGGTGGGAGTGGGGGAAAGAAGGGAGGGAGAGGCAAGACATTTATGGGGCACAGAAATGGGTTATTATCTGTCGATAACAATGTGTTTTATATCCTTAACAGGACTGTTATGAAGTGCATTCATGCTGGGTAAATTTAACTTACAAGCAAGGTGATGTATAGTAATTAAATGTATAATTTTTTAAAAATAATAAAAAGTCTAAATGCAAAAAAAAAGAAAAACAAAACAAAACAAAACAAAAAACACAACTCAGAAACCCTCTATCTGTTGCCTATAGGAAACATAGTTCAGGGATAAAGACATATATAGACTAAAAGTCAAGGGCTAGAAAAAGGTATTCCTGCACATGGAAACCCAAACAGGCCTGGTGTTGCGATATTGATTTCAGACAAAATAGACTTTAAGACAAACTGTAAGAAGAAGAGACAAAGAAGGGCATTATATAGTAGTAAAAGGACTAATTCATCAAGAAGATATAATGCTTACAAATATCTAATAACCCAGCACAGGAAAACCCAAATACATTAAAGAAAGACTACTACATATGACAGGAGAGAGAGAGACTACAACACATTAATCACTGGGAATTTCAACACTCCATTATCTCCTTTGGACAGATTATATAGACAAAAAATAAGTAAAGAGATGCAGGATCTTTAGATACTGTAAATCAAATGGATGTGACAGAAGCTTCTATAGAACCTTCCACCCAATAATTATAAAATATACATTTTTCACCCCCACATGGAACCTTTTGGATTGATCATATGATAGGATACAAAACAACCCATTACACAGATTCAAAGACATAGAAACCACATCCAGTATCTTCTCCAATAGAAGAAGATAGAATCAAATTTGATATTTAAGAATAAAACTAGAAAATATACAAGCTTATGGAAATTAAACAACTTACTACTGATTAGCTTCACAATTACAGAAGAAAAATAGACTGACATCAAAGATTCACTGAAACCAATGGTAATGAATACATGAGTTTACATAAACTATGGGACACAGCAAAAGCAGTCATAAGAGGGAAGTACATATCAATGAGGTCATGTAAGAAAAGGATAGAAATTGGCAAATCCACCTAACATCATGCTTCAGGGAATTGGAAAAACAATAACAACCAAAAAAATCCAAAAAATGCCTGAATAGAAGAAATAATAATAATTTGAGCATAAATAAATGAAATAGAAAATAGATGAACTATACAGAAAATAAATGAAACCAAATGCTTGTTCTTTGAAAACATAAACAAAATTGACACACCATTAGTTAGACTAATTAAGAAGAAAGAAAGGAACCAGATAAATCATATTTGCAATGAAACAGAAAATATTGCAACAGACATAATAGAAATACAAAACATATTTAGAGAATACTATGAGTAACTTTATTCCAACAAACAAGACACCTGGATGAGATGAAGAATCCCTGGACACATATAATCTACTAAGATTGAATAGAAAGCTTGATTATGTCCATAACAAGCAATGAGATTAAATCAGTTATAAATAACCTCACAAAGAAAAGTCTGGGTCCTGATGTGTTCACTCTAAATTCTACAAAACTTTTAAGGAGGAGTTAATCCCCACTCTGCTCCAATTATTTCTAAAGATCCAAACGGAAAGAACTTACCCAAATTCATTTTATGAAGCTTCATCACCCTCATCCCCAAAACAAATAAGGACATAATAAAAATATAAAAACTATAGACCAATATTTTGGATGAATATAGATACAAAAACTCTCAAAAAGATACTAGCAAATCGTATCCAGCAACATCTAAAAAGGGTTATACATCACTACCAGGTAGGCTTTATTTCAGGGATGCAAGGATGGTTCATCTTATTCAAAACCAGAAATCTAATATACCATATTAACAGAAAGAAAGATAAAAAACATATGACCCTATCAATCACTGCTGAAAAAGCATTCAGTAAAATGCAACATCCATTCATGATTAAAACTCTCAGAAAAATTGGCATAGAGGGTAATTTCTCAGCATAATAAAAGCCATCTATGAAAAATCCATAGCTAATGTGATACTGAATGGGGAAATGCTGAAAGCTTTTCCACTAAAAACTGCTATAAATCTAGGCTGCCCACTTTTCCCACTCCTTTTCAATATAGTGCTGAAAGTCCTAGCCAATGCAATCAGAAAAGATAATGAAATAAAAGGCATTCAAATAAGGAAGGAAGAGGTGAAATTATCTCTATTTGCAGATGACATGATTATATACGTAGAAGACCCAAAGGTATCCATGAAAAAACTCCTGGAAGAAATAAATGGATACAGAGTCTGGCAGGTGACATGGTGGTGAAGGTGCTAGACTCCCACATGGTTGACCACGGTTTGAGTCCTAGACCTGGCAGCTTGCTTTCTCACTCTCTCTCTCTCCCTCTGGTCAAATTGAATAATAATAATAATAAATAAATAAGATGACATAAATAATTATTTAAAAAAATAAATTAATGAAGTAAATTGACAGGATACAAAATCAACATCCAAAAATTGATAGCATTACTATATACGAACAACAAGCAAACTGAAGTAGAACTGAAGAAAGTAATCCCTTTTACCATAGCCACACAATGTAAGATACCTAGGAATAAATGTAACCAAGGGAAACTATGAAAATTAAAAAAAAAAGACATAAAAAATGACACATAAAGTGGAAGGACATCCCATGTTCCTGGACTAGAATAATCAATATAATCAAAATGACAATTTTACCCATATTAATTTACATGTTTAATGCAATCCCAATCAAATTACCAGAGACATTCTTCACAGATCTAGAGAAGACAACCATAGAATTTGTCTGGAATCATAAAAGACCCCATATTGCAAAAGTAGTCCCAAGCAAGAAGAGTGGAGTAGGAGGTGTCTTACTCCTGATCCCAAAAGATATTACAAAGCTGTGGTAATCAAAACAGCATGGTATTGGCAAAGAAACAGGCATATGGACCAAGGAAACAGAATAGAGACCTCAGAAATAAACCTCAAAACATACAGCCAACTGATCTTTGATGAGGGGCACCAATCAATCCAGAGGGAAAAACAAATGGTACTGGAAAATCTGGGTGGGGTATCCACCTACAGAAAGATGAATCTGGACCCCTGTCTCTCACCATTAACAAAAATCAACTCAAAGTGGATCAAAAATATAAACCTAAGACTTCAAACTATAAAACTACTGCTGGAAAACACGGTGGGAACTCTGGGAGACATTGGAGTAGCCAAAGACTTCTTAAATAGGATCCCAAAGTACAGGCAATAATCACAAAATAGGCAAGTGTTATTATGTCAGTTTAAGAAGTTTCTGCACAGCAAAAGACTCAATAATTAGTGTGAATCGACAACCCTTGAAATGGGAGAATATTTTTGTAAACTATGGCTCTGACAAGGGACTGATAACCACAATACACAGGGAACTCAAGTGGCTTAACTCCTTCCCCTCAAATAAATAAATAAATAAATAAAAGATCAACTCAATTAAAAGATGGGAAAATGAGTTGAACAACAATTCTCTAAGGAAGACATATTAATATCCAAAACTCATATAAAATATTCTCAACATCCTTTATCAAAATGGATATGCAAATCAAAACACAATGAAATACCACCTAACCCCTTTCAGAATGGCTAAGATTAAGAAAACCAAAAATGATAAATGCTGACAAGGCTGTGATGAAAAGGGAACACTTATACTGTTGGTGGGAATGTCAATGATTTCTTCCACTGTGGAGAACAATATGGAGGTTCCTCAAAAATCCACTAGAACTACCATATGATACAACAATTCTACTCCTGGGTATCTACCCAAAGGATAGGAAAATTCTCAGTCAGAAAAGTGCTGGGACCAGCAGTTAGTGTAATGGCTATGTCGCTGGACTCCCATGTAGTCAACCATGGTTCGAGTCCTGGACCCAGTGGCTTAAACTCACACTGGGCGTGTGCATGTGTGCCCAAGATCCCAAGAGGAAAATGGAGGAGAAGGGATTGCAGTGTGGTCATCTCCCCTGGGGGTGATTTCTTGCTTTCTGTCTCTCGGTCTTTCTCTGTCTTTCTGGCGAGCACACGCTCCCTATAGCAAAAACCTCTCAAAAAAAAAAAAGAAAGAAAGAAAAGAAAGGTGCTTACATATCTATGTTTATTGTTGCATTATTCACAATTGCTAAGTCATGAAACCAACCCAAATGTCCAAGAACAGATTGAAAAGTATGGCACATATACTCTATGTAATACTACTAAACCATAATAAAGAGCAAGACCCTCGCATCTGTTAGAAAGTGGACAAATAAAAAAAAAAATTTGGTACTGAGTGAAGCAAGGCAGGCTATGAAACAGAGATATTGTATGTCTCCACTTAATATATACCAATTGTCCACACTCTATGGCAGAAAATGAGAGATTAGTGTATATAGAAGCCTGAAAATGGTTAGAGCAACTGGGGACAGTGTGAGAAGTGGCTGAGAGAAGGAGGAGAGTGAGAGGAAGAAAATCAAAGAGAAAAATAA
This sequence comes from Tupaia belangeri chinensis, assembly GCF_000334495.1. Lineage (NCBI taxonomy): Eukaryota > Metazoa > Chordata > Mammalia > Scandentia > Tupaiidae > Tupaia > Tupaia belangeri. The sequence continues at coordinate 119,279 of NW_006202743.1, forward strand.
AGAGGCAAGATATTTATGGGACATGGAAATAGATGATTATTTATTGATAATAACATATATGATATCTTCAGCTGGACTAGTGTGAAGTGTATGTGTGTTGGGTAAATTCACTTTATAATTTGTAATGATGTATATTGATTGAATATGTAAAAAATTAAAATAAAAAAAGAGAAATAAAGAAGATGGTGTGTTTTCATAACTGCAGGAACTTTGATTGGTTTGAAGGTGGGTGGGGAACCCTAGTCAGGAGTCGGTCAGGGAAGTAGGAGGAATTGAGATGAGCTGTAACAGATGTGATCAACAAGGCCATGCAGGTCCTTAGCAAAGAGATCCTTTCAGGGGTGGTTTCAAGAACAACGTAGAAAGGAGTGATTTACACTGCCTGTTTATGGAAAAGCTCATTCTCAAGTACTGGTTCTCAGAGTTAGGTTTTTATGTAGCTAAGCTAAGCATTAACAAAACCAAATTATAAGTAAAATAAAATTCTGCAAATATTGAGCAGCATATATTTAAATCAGTCTGCTACACAAGTGCAAAACTCTTGGAAGCTTTAGAAAACATCTGTACCCTACATTTTTTTTTCAGTTATTTTTTCCAAAGTTTATTTATATAGGTCTTCCCTGAATGTGAGAGAGAGAGACAGGGACATAGCACCCCCAATAGGATCTGGATGTCAATATCCATTCCCAACCTCAGCCTCTCTGAGATCATGGGCATGTATGCACTGAGCATACTTAGCGTGGTTTCTAGTATAAACTGGAGTCTTTCCATGTGGAACCTTGCTAAAAGTCACAGTTCATTGCTCCACCATTGTCAAATCCCTTCCAATTTTACTATATCATCTTTCTTCTTCTTCAACATATAGTTCTATTTCCAGTACACCTGTAAGCTTGTCCAATGTGCAAAAATTATTTTTTTATCTTTGAGCAGTTTATCTTTTATTTTTATTTTATTTTATTTTTAACTTGACCAGAGAGGGACAGTGCAAGAGAGAGAGAAAGTCAGAAACCAAGCTGCCAGGTCCAGGACTCCAACTACAGTTGGCCACATGGGAGTCCAGCACCCTTAACCATCATGCCACCTGCCAGCTCCCTTTGACTAGTTTATTAACTATCGCTATGAGCATAGGTTATAATAGACTTACAGTAAAGGAAGCATCCACATTCAAGGAAGGACTTAAACATGCTCTTGGAATTATAAATTCAGAACTAAAAGCGGGGACTGAAGACATTTGGAAAACCTCAGACATCTTTCAAAAACCCAGCCAAGAGCCAGCCTCGTAGTACAGTATGTTTTGTACATTGGGAGCCAGATCACACATGGTCACGCCATAGTTTGAATCCTGACTCCAGCAGCTTGAAAACACACACAGTATGTTTGTATGCATGCCCTTAAGTTCTGACAAGATGAAAAAATGGAAGTAAAAGGATTGTAGCATGACCACACCTCAAAGGAGAGGGTGCATTTTCTCTTACTAACTTTCTGTCACTCTGGCAAGTACTTATGCGCTCCAGCAATTAACAAAAACACAGTGACAATGTTATTCTTTGCTGCATTTCCTTGATAACTAAGAAAACTCCAAACTGAATAGTCCAGTTTCTGGTGCCACTCATTTTTAGTACCAAAATCTTAATTCTAGAAAAGATAAATTTACTATGAATTATTTTATTGGTAACTGACTGCATAATAATTTTAATACATTAAAATTTAAAATGAAATCATTAACAATGGAAATTAGAAAACTAGTTTGATAAATAATCCATTTTTGATGTCATGGCTTTCACAATAGCAGGTAAGCAAGGTATACATTGTATATAAATAGCATAAATTTACTACCATTTAAAAGTAGCATGATGGGCCTTCAACTGTTCAAATTATACTTTGGGCTGCTACGATCCATTCTAAAGAGACACTGTCATGTTTAAGTAATGGATTTTGCATCTGGGTAAAAGGGACTGAAGATTTTCCCCTTACACCAATTTCCGCGAAGAGTGACCCCTGTCTTGTTCTTTCAAAACCACTAGATCAAAAGACTGTACTTGGGGGACCAGCAGTTAGAATAATGGCTATGTCACTGGACTCCCACGTAGTCAACCGCAGTTCGAGTCCCAGACCTGGTGGCTTAAACACACGACGGGTGCGTTTGCATGCGTGTGTGTCCAAGATCCCGAGAGGAGAATGGAGAGGAGAATGGAGGAGAAGGGATTGCGGCATGGCCATCACCCCTGGGGAGGGGGCGATTTCTTGCTTTCATGTTTCTCTGTCTCTCTCTGTCTGTCTGGCGAGCGCACGTGCCCTATAGCAAAAACCTCTCCAAAAAAAAAGAAAAAAATAAAGACTGCTTGGAACACTATAATGCTCAAATCTTGACTAAAATAACTTTGCTGCTTCATTTCCTAAGTTAGTCCCACATGCTATGATGAGGGTTTGCTACAGTACTGACAAATCTCTGTCACATCATGCTGTTCTTTAACTTCAGCTATCAAAGTTTTATTGACAGTGCCTAGTCTTACCAATGATGACTATAAATTTCAGTCATCTCATCCATTTTTGTTGAATTTCTTCTCTAAAATCCCAGCTATAGTTTGATTCTCAGGTGCAAAGAATATGGAAAATAATAGTTGTCAGATTACCTCAATAATAGGCACTGGCTGTTATTTCCCTTGCAATTCTAGTAGGTAGCACTTTAGCATGACTGCAAGTGTTCAAATGTTTTATATGTGTTACTCTTCAATAATATTTAATATTTAAGAACCTTAGCCTAAAGCTATTTAGGAAGATTAAATTGCTTCTTTTAGTATAATAAGAGTGTTTTTTTTTTTAATTTTTAGTTTAGTTATGTCAACAATTTGATTCTGTCCCCCAAGAGACTGTGTATACAGCCAATGGCCAGACAATTTTTGAACACAGAAGTCTGGTCCACAGCCTCATCAGAAACCATCCTGGGAAGTCAACCCACAACCTCTGGAGCCATTGGTTTAGTCAGGAGTTGGTTAATGACTGCCAGTTTTTCTAAATTTTGCTCTGTTTCTACCTCAAGACCAAACAGAGAAAGCCAAATAAATTGCTCTCCACACAAGACACATAAGATGTGGTTCTAGTTTGTTTTCAACCATCCCATGCCAACAACTTTCAAACGGAGCATACGTGAAGTCATCCATTTCTCTATTGTGAAGCTTTCTCACTCTCCTGGATGCTTTCAAGTCTCTGAAAAATGCAAGCAATGGTTGTTGGCATCCATGGCAGAGCATGCTCTGAATAAATAGCCCGTTTGTTCTCTTTTGGGTTGTCTGCATTTATTTCTTCAGCCCTAAAGCTGTTCTATATTTTCAATGTGTCAGGAAAGACTGAGAATTAAGATCAACATCTGGCTACTGTTTTCAGAATTTGATGATAATGGAAGAATTTTTTCTCTAATTTCCTAATGCTTTTATGCATTACACTAATTTTTGTTTCATGTTTTCATCATGGTTTCAACAATTGATTTAGTGTTCATGAAAGTTTAGCATTGTTATGAAATGAAATAGTTATTGGTATTCCAGGTATTCTTCTAATCAATAGGGTAACCAAGTAGCACATTTTTTTTTTCAACCATATCTGATCCATGAAAACAATATAATAGAAGTCTGGCAAATATTTTGTAAGTCATAGACGCAAAAAAGATCAAAATTTGAGTTCAATTATTTTCAAAAAAGTCCTAAAATCAGTGACTTCAGATAATTTAAAAGTACTTCTATTGCATATCTAACTTCAATTTGTAGAGATGCATATAAAAGAAAATGCAGACCATGGAAATTTAAGATTTATTTTTCTTTAAAATGAGTCACAAACATTGAGTTGCATGTGATTGTGCCCTAGCTTTTCAGTACAGATGGGAAAGTAGATGTGCTAGAAGAGAAATTCAGATCAATTAAGGAACTTTCCCTTCTGCTTAAAGCTTCACCTTTATTTTCTTTCTCTCATTCTACCTGCCTTAGTTCTGACGATGAACATTAGCGAAATGGCTCCCAGGTTGCAGCTGAAGATTAAACCACGAAGTTCAACAACGATTTGCAACAATTAAGAATGGATTTATTCAGAAATCCTGGCAGATGTATTTGAAGAAATGACACAGTAAAGAAACCCCTAAATCTGGATAAAATGACACTCTAAAATTTTAACAGGCATACAAATAACTTTGGAGGGGTTTTGACGAAATGCAATTCTCAATCCACACTTTATTGCTAGAGTCAATCTCTTGAAGATGATGTCAAGGATACAGGTATTATTTTGAATATGTAATACTTGGAGATATCCAATTTGGGGACTGCAGGTAGAACAGCCATGCCTTGTATTGGTCAGATATATACTTTAGAAAGACAGAGTAAAAAATTCTAGTCTTAGCCTTTCCCCTTCTCCCACAATTGTGGAAACTCTTCTCATCACTCATTGGACTAAATCTAACAATTAGAGAACAATTATTTTAAAGTGCTTGACTCAGTTATTGTCTCTGCACTAAGTATCAGATGGATGTCAGGTCTTGCTCTGGCCCTGATTTTAATTAAATCTTAATAGCTAATAGTAAGTTCAAGTCTAATGTTAGATATTGTTCTACACTTTACATATATTATTAAAAAACAAAACAAAACAAAACAAAAAACTACTCCTAAGCTTCATTTTGTGGATAAAGTAATTTTTTAAAAAAGTTTTTGCTATAGGGTGCATGCACTCGCCAGACAGACAGAAAGAGACAGAGAGACAGAAAGCCAGAAATCACCCCCTAGGGGAAATGGCCACGCTGCAATCCCTTCTCCTCAGTTCTCCTCTCGGGATCTTGGGCACGCACGCACACGCGCCTGGCGTGAGTTTTAAGCCTCCGAGTCCAGGACGCGAACTGCGGTCGACTACGTGGGAGTCCAGCGACATAGCCATTATGCTAACTGATGGCCCATGGATAAAGTAGTTATTGATAAGTTAGACAACTGACCCAAAACACACAAGTAACACATGTTGAAACAAGAGTTCAAACCAGCCTTGTATAAGACACGTGGTCAAACTAGACTCAAATGAACTGAAATTTTGTGTTTTAATTCCCAGAAGTTTTTTACACTTGGAAAGAGACAGAGAGAGAAAGAGACAGAAAGCACCCCCTGTGGAAATGGACCACACTGCATTCCTTCCTCCTGCATCACTCTATCCTGTCAGGATTTAGGGCACACATGTGCAAATACCTAGAGTGTTTTTCAAGTTGCCAGGGCTAAGATTTGAACCAACATCACAGATCCAGCTCTCTTAACCAATAGGCTTTGTATTAATGAATGTGAAGCTTTTCTAATAATATGAAAGACACAGGCAATTAAAGAATGCACCTGAAGTAGAACACACTGCTCTTGTTGAGGTTCATCTCTTTTTTTTTTTTTTTTTGAGAGGTTTTTGCTATAGGACGCATGCGCTCGCCAGAAAGACAGAGAGACAGAGAGAGACAGAGAGACAGAAAGCAAGAAATCACCCCTCAGGGGGGATGGCCACGCCGCAATCCCTTCTCCTCCATTCTCCTTTCGGGATCTAGGGCACGCACGCACACATGCCCCGCATGAGTTTAAGCCGCCAGGTCTGGGACGCAAACCACGGTCGACTACATGGGAGTCCAGCAACATAGCCATTACACTAACTGCTGGTCCCAAGGTTCATCTCTTGTTGGATAATTCCCTCTGGCACCGAATACAGGAGGTTTCTATTGTGAATGAGGTTCACACAATCACCTCACAGACAGCTAGATTTCAAGTGTGAAATATTTCCATTTTATAGTCCGGAGAGCTGTTTTCATCTTTAGGCTCATAGATCTTTGTAATCCTTAATAGGACTATCTAGCTGAGGGTATTTCAGAGATAAAGGTCTCTTTCTACTAGGCACGCAGTTTTCATCTCTTTGCCCAGAGGTGAGTTAATAAAAAAAATTAACCCAGTTGAGCTATTTATTCACCAACCACCTGTCTCTTTAAAGTTCACCCCTTTTTTTTTTTTTTTTTGCGAGGTATAGGGTGCGTGCGCTCATCAGACAGACAGAGAAAGACATAGAGACAGAAAGCAAGAAATCACCCCCCAGGGGGGATGGTCATGCCGCAATCCTTTCTCCTCCATTCTCCTCTCGGGATCTTGGGCACGCACGCACACGCGCCGGCGTGAGTTTTAAGCCACCGGGTCGGGGACGCGAACCGTGGTCGACTACGCGGGAGTCCAGTGACATAGCCATTACGCTAACTGCTGGTTCCCAAAGTTCACTCCTTTAACCCAGCATTGAGAGGGATGAATGGACCAAAGGCCAAATGGTTTAAATTCACCAAGAGGGTCTTGATCATAAAGCCTTATTGGTGAATTTAAACCATTTGTTCTTTGGTAAAGTCTCTTCACAATCTAAATGATGTATAGTGATTTAATGTTTGAATAATAATACTAATAATAATTCTCCAAGAGGTAATCATTCAAGAATAGTTTGTCAGTTATACTAGGACACAAATTCAGCCTCTAATGAATAATGATGATAGTACAATTAAAGAATGTAGCACCAATATTTGGGGTTATTTATTTATCTGGAGAGCTCCTCCTGACAGCCAGAAATTAGGTAGATGACAATACCAGTAGGGAAAACACCAGGGTGCAGAGCAGAGCAGGGTGGGGACATACATTCCAAAGAGCACAAAGTGGGAGTCAAAAAGACCAAGGCAGTAACCAATCGCCAAGAGGGACACAGGAGTAGAGACCAGACAGAGGAGAGCAAGAAGGCCTTGATATACAATAATACTAACGTCACAGCAGCTCTTTGGTCCAGACCCAGGTTTATAAAATGATTTAGAATGAATACACTAGCTAACCCCAGTGGCCTTGCCTCTTTCTTACAGGTTGCATGGGGATGGTTACATGTAGAAGAGGTAATTGGTAGCAGCTGCCTAGAAGCAAAAATCAAAACAAAACAAAACAAACAAACAAACAAACAAAAACTCGGGGAAAGCAGCACCTCTAGCCAGCAGAGAAAGCCTAATGGATTTGGGGAAGAATAAATTGGGCTTAATGAAAGTTGCAAAATTTTCAAAGGAAAAAAACAAACACATAGTTCCATTCGAATCAACTATTTCATTTAAAAGTTCTAATATTACCTAAAATTTTTTGTCTTCTGTTGTATTGTAACTTTTTTTTTACCCTTATTGTAACTTTTGTTTACCCAAAGTGCTTCTGTTAATACTCATTTATACCCATCCAAGTTTTAACTCAAGGGTTGAAAAACACAGCATGCCAAGAAATTAGTCTCTTATGTAGTGATTAGTTTAGATTCAAGATGTGGGCTGTATTAGTACATTTTTAAATCATAATCTGTGATCTCAGAAATACAGAACACTGGGCCAGCTAGTAGCATGGTAGATAAAGCAGTTGAATCCCACATGGCTTACTGCACAGTTCAAGTCCTGGTCCTGGAAGTTTAAAAAACACTCCTGAAGAAGGGATTGCAGCATGGCCGTTCCCCCTGTAGGGAGTGCTTTCTCTCGCTCGCTCTCTCTCTCTCTCTCCCCTATCTTTCTAGCAAATTCACATATCCTATAGTAAATGTTTAGGAAAAAAGCACAATACTTGGTCTCTCATTTTTCTGATATGGGAAATGAACAAGTTGGGATAGATTGTAAGGAATAAATCTGGATCCAGTATTAAAGGTGATAATATTATGTTTAATAATACTGAAGAGAAGTGAAGCCCAAAATATCCAGAAATTACACAAATAAAGTTTTGAAATGTGTAGATTAATACAAAATGATTAATAAAATGGTGATTATGTTTTCTTTCAAAATCCCTCTTATAAAATCCGATAGCAAATCTCATCACAAAATGTACAGAATGCTGTCATCATCACCAAAAAACTTGTCATCTCTAATATCACTGGATGATGGATGAAAAAAATGATTTGTTTGTTATTGATTCAAAACTCTTAGCTGCTTTCCCAATCATTCAACATTTTGTAATAAATTATACCTACTAGTTCTCATAAATATTTTATCGGTTTTTTGTTTATTGTTTTTAGAGGCCATCCCCCAGCAGATATTTGTAAAGATCCTAGTCTACTAAATTAGATCACTATTAATTATCTCAATCTACTTTCTAATATTCACTGTTGAAATTTTTTAATAATTATTTTATTTAACTTTGTTTAGTTTATTATTTATTTTAATTATAACATAGAGGAACAGAAAGAGAGAGAGAGAAAGTGAGAGAGCAAGCTGCCAGGTTGAGGATTCGAACCATGGTTGGCCATGTGAGAGTCCAACATCCATGCCACCCGCCGGCCCCCACTGTTGCAAATTTTTAAAAGTACTGAGTCCTTGTTGGTGATCTATTTCTCTACCTATAATTTGGGCAAACTCATTCTGGAGTTTGCTTTCCTGGGTTTTCAGGCGGTCATTACTTGTCTGATAAAATCACAAATGTGCAAAACAAAAATGCGATGAATTAAAAAATATAGTTATAAATGTTAAAAGCTATATGAATCTTAAACTATAATTATAAAAATGATGTCTGATTCAGGTTTTATTTTATGTTATCTGACTATTTTTACCAATGGCAGTCTTCCCTACCTTAACTTCAGTTTATTGCTCTATGCAACTTAGCTGAAAGAACATGATCAGTACTTTATAGCAACTAGAAATGTGTGCTCCCCGACTTCCAGTGTACAAAATCAATAAGACACAAGAATGAGAGAGTCTATGAGTTCTTCCAAACCCATCGCTATTTATTCTTCTCTGCTTCTGGATTTAGTGTTAGTGCCTGTGCATACTATGACATACTTCTTTTACTGGCAGGTCTAATGCATATATCCAAAGAAAGCTTACACTATATTATGTTTTCTCATTTTTCTCTTAAGGTTTAGGATTTTAAAAAAGAAATCAGTGGTGGGACAAAAGTGAAAGTACACATTCTTAGGGAATGTGAACAGACAACATGATGACTGATGCAAGGATTTTCCCAGACCTCTCTGGCCTGACATGCATTATTGGCCCATGCAGAGAGGGCTGTGCCAGCATTTTCACTAAGTAAGCAATCTTCTTTCTGCTGAGTTGCTAACACCTACATAAACTATGTCCAGTGACTGAACCAGGTACCATAATGAATGGGGCGGAAAGACATTTATTTTAGGGAAGTAAATTGCGCACAAAGAAAAACCACACATGTGCTGCATAATTGTGCAACAGAAAGAGTAATGTCTATTAATGACGCCTATATAGGAATCAAAAAATCCTTCTGGGGAGAAGGGAGAGGAACAGTGCCCCTGGCTCCAAGTAGAACCTACAGAAAAGATGGTTAAAAATTACACCCTACCTACTCTCTCTACCTATGGAATCAGAAAGTGCAGGTAAAAAAATTCCATATTGAAACTATTAATGCAGCTCCTGTATGGCCAGACATTTGGGGAGGAACCACAAACCATCTAGTACAAGCTTTTTGCATGAAAGATGAAGATGGTGAAAACTGGAGTCATTGTATCTCTCTCTCAAGCACACCATAACAAATAGGACCCTAGTCTCATAATAATCCTCTTTCTTTCCTCTCCCTGTGCTGTTTTCTCTCCATGAGCTGTTTCCATATGATCAAGTGCTTATCGAGATACCATTTTTATTGACATCGATTAGCCTATCTCTGGAAAAATGAAGACATCAACAATGTTTATATCAGGCTTCACCCTTTTTCAATACCAACACTTCCTCCTTTATTAAGAAAGCTTTGCTTAAAAAAATAAGTTAAAAAGCAAAGAAGCTAGTAATTATTTCCTTAAAAAAGGATATGCAATATAGAATTTACTATAGACATTTGGCTATAGTGGTATGAAGAAGTTTACTAGAAGCACTCCTTAAATGGTATGTATAAAAGTATTCAAAATTATCATTAACTACTATTTTTGGGCCTGTGGGAATCAAAGAAAAACAAGAGATTGAGGAGAATTTATTTATTAAAACTTCTACAGTGAGAATCTGTGGTAATTTTTGCCAAGCCGCCATCCCCAACTCAGAGGGTGAGAACCAATTTTGCTAAAGGATATGGTTGGAAGTAATATTGTTGGGGCAGGTGGGTTTCTTCTAAGAGGGATAACTACTGATGGAGATATTGTTAGTATATGAGTAGGACAAATCTTTCAATTTTCTAACCTGGGAATTTGATATGAGTTGTGACATTCTGATAGGGCATTCAGAAATGACCATGCAGTTTCAAAAAAAGAGAAATTAATAAAGCTCCAGACAAGCATTCCATACTTTCTTGGATGACTGAGAAGTACATGTATGTGGAGGGAGACATTGATATTATAGCTGGAAGTTAAAACCAATGAAAGCTTGGCAATTGATTGAGCTTATTTGCTTTATTTATTTATTTTGTAGAGGTTTTTGCTACAGGATGCATATACTCACTGGAGAGATAGAGAGATAGAGAGACAGAGACAGTGACAGAGAGGGAAAGTGAGAAATCCCACCCAAACAGGGTATATGGATGGCCATGCTACAATCACTTCTCCATTTACCTCCTGGGACCTTTTCCATGCACACACACACATGCCTGGCATGAGTTTGAAGGCACTGGGCCCAAGACTTGAACTGAAATAAGCCATGTGGGAGTCCAGAGATATAACTGCTATTGTATCTGCTGGCCCCTTGATTGAGCTTTAAACGCGTTGGCAAATCCACACTGATTAATTAGCATAAAATGGAACCATCATAGGATTAATGCATGCAAGCCAAAACATAAGTGGTATATAAATTATAGAAAGGGAGTAATTGGGGCTGAATGAGTTTAAATTTATACTTGCTCCCCCCAAGCAAAAGAAAAACAGAGAGAGAAAGAAAGAAAGAAGGAAAGAAGGGATGGATGGAGACAGGGAGGAAAAAGAGAGAAAAAATAAAATTAAAATTCACTATAATAACATTTCCGTAATTTTAATTTTCAACAAAAATAGAGGCATGAAAAGAATATTTTAAGGAACAAAGAAGTCAGTAGAAACTGTGGTTAAGTGGACTTGATATATAGTAGACATATATAAGCAAATGATATGTTCAGTTAATTAAATTCATATTTAAGGAAGCAAAAGAAAATATGATGAATGTGACTCAACAAATAGGGAATCTCAATAGAAAGTATATTTAAAAAGAAGCAAATTCAATGATTGTAAAGTACTAAAAGTGAAATTATAGGACCAGTAGGTTGTGTGGTGGAAAAGGCCCTGAACTCTCACATCACTGACCATAGCTCAAGACCTGGACGTGGCAGTTTGAAAATCATGCCAGGTGTATGTGTGTGTATATGACTCAAATCCCAGGAAAATAAAAGAGAGGGGACTGTAGTGTGACCATCCTACTGGGAGGCTGATTTCTCTTTTCCTCTGTCTCTCTCTGGCAAGCACACATGCCATACAACAAAAACGTAAAATAATTTAAAAATAAAATAAAAGTGATGCTACAAATTCACTATGTGAACTCAATTTCAATTTTGAGAACAACAAATTGGTAAACTTAAAATAGATTGATAAAAATGATAAAATCTGGAAATCAGCCCTTGATGTGCTGGTTAAGGCAGTTAGATCTCACATGGTCAACAATATGCATGAGTCTGGGATACAAAGGCTTGTGACTGTATGCTCAAAATCCAGAAAAAGAGGGAGAAATGGAGAAGGGATTGGGGTGTGAGCATTCCTCATAGGGGATGCTTTTCTTCTCTCTCTCTCTCTCTCTCTCTCTCGTGAGTTATCTGAGTACACATGTCCTCTGGTAACTTTTTTTTAAAAATATGCAATCTTAAGAAAGACATATGGGACCAGCAGTTGGCATAATGGCTATCTCGCTGGACTTCCATATAATCGACCGTGGTTCAAGTCCCGGACCCGGTGGCTTAAAACTCACACCGGACGTGTGTGCATGTGTGCCCAAGATCCCAAGAGGTGAATGGAGGAGAAGGGATTGCGGCGTGGCCATCCCCCCTGGGGGTGATTTCTCGCTTTCTGTCTCTCTCTGTCTGGCGAGCGCACACACCCTATAGTGAAAACCTCTCCAAAAAATAAAAATATAAAATAAAATATAATTAAATATCAATGAAGAATTAAAATAATACACTGAAATAATTGCATGCCCAAAAGTATAATGATTAGAAAGAGAAGAAACAAAAATGAAATGTATAGAAAAGAGACAGCAAATTAGTATATATAAATTCAATAGTAACCACATTTATATAAGTCCACTGGATGAAACTCATTAAGTAAAAGACGAAGACAAAGTTTGTTTTTTAAAAACAATGATATGCCAATGAGGCTAGCAGGTGGCATAGTGGTAAAGGCACACACATCTTATAGCAAAAATTACTTTAGAAAAAAAACAAAAAAAGTAATGTGCCACTAACTATACGTGTTTACAAGAAGAATATTTTATATTCAATGTTGCAAAGTTGTTGAAATTGAAATATTAATATACCATATGAACATTAACCATAAGATAATTGGAGTTGCTACATTAACATCAGACAAAACAAACTTTAAAACAAGATAAATTACTAAAAGAAAATGAAGATATTATTTTATGGGTCCATCAGGTGTCACTGGGGTCACATACAGCCAACCATGGTTAGAGTTCCAGACCCAGTGGCTTCAAAAATCACAGCAGGGATGTGTGTGTGTGTGTGTGTTTGTATGTGCGTGCATGTGTGTGTGCACATGTGTACGTGTATGTGTGTATGCCCGAGATCCCAGGAGGATAATGGAGAAGAAGGGATTGCAGTGTGGCCATTCCCCCTCAGGGGTGATTTCTTACTTTCTCTCTCTGTGTCTCTCTATCTCTCCAGAGAGCACACATACCCTATAGCAAAAACCTCTAAAACAAAGAAAAAATATTTTATAAGCAGAAAAGAGTCCTTTGCAATACCAGATCGGGAAGAAAGAAATCAGAGTATCACCACATAGATATTGTGTTCAGAAAAAAGCCAGAAGTGAGGCTTTTTTCTGTTTATTTTGTCATTCATTCAATTATTTGTGTACCCTAAAATCATCACTGAGGGACTAGAGTGTTTTAGCCAGTAGGCCACTATGCTTAGCGCTGCTGACATAAAAGTAAATTTAATAATGACTCTTCAGTGGCCGGCAGGTGGCTTAGTGGTAAAGGTGCTGGATCCCCACATAGCTGACTGCAGTTCGAGTCCTAGACACAGCTTGAAACTCACACTGGGCACAAGTGCATGTATGTCCAAAATCCCGAAAGGAGGATGGAGAAGAAGGGATTATGTATGTTTATCCACGTTGGGGGGTAATATCTTGCTTTCTGTCTCTCTCTAGCGATCACAAGCACCAGATAGCAAAAATCTTTCTAAAAAAATAAAATAAAATAATGGCTCTTCAGGGTCAGCTCTGTAGCATAGACCTTGAGCATTGTAAATTGGGGATCATTTCCTACTTAGCCAATCACATTGTAAATGCTGGCCCAGGCAACCTGAGGCAAATGTATGTGTGTGCCCCAAGGTCCTGAGGGGATGGGGAAATAGAAGAGTGGGGATTGTGGCATGACTATGCCCATTGATGCTCTCTCTCCCTCTCATTCACTCTTGTTATTGCTCTCTCTTTCTTGCTAGGAAGTGCAAGAATCCTCTGACAAAAATAAAAATAAAATATAGTTTTTGAATTTTATTGTTCACAAACCATGGCAGACAAAAAGAAAACAAGGAGGAAGAAAAGTGGAAATAATAGAGATAACATGAAGGGATAAAAAGGAAAACACAGACACACATTTGTTGGCAGCTTCCTGGTTATAAATGATGTGCATTCACACGCTTTATCTCACTTCATTTGATTTATTTAGTCCCCACTGTTTCCTAGTAAAATGCCTTATTAATAATTTTCTAATTTTAAAGTTGAAGAAATCCAGGCATGGAAATAAACTCAGCATCACACAGTTGCTAAGTGGCAGATGCCATTACATTTTTATAATAAAAGATATTGATTTCTCAGATGCAAATGGTGCCTTGTAAACATAATGCAAAGAGAAATTACCAAAAATTGTGTCTATTAGTGCAAATTATATAGATAAAAATGCTGTGAAGACACAGAGGACAAAGCCACTAATTTTACATGGGGATGGAGTGGAGATAAGCCTTACACACTTACGGAAGGATGCTCTAATCACTAGACATGGCTGGAGTTCACCAAGAACAAAATAGAGACCTAATCTCAGTTTCTGTCATTCATTATTCATTCACTAATCACCAGGAAGAGGCGCATTTTAGTTACTGAGAATAGAGCGGTGGAAAAACTATATACAATTTTTCCCCTTTTAGAATTTGGAGCTTCTGATGTATAAGTTCATTTTATCTGTAACTATAATTGCTACCAAAAAATGAAAAAAAAGTCTAAGAAACTGTAGATATTGGAATAACTGCAATGATCTTCCATATCTTTATATCCTGTACCCTTACAATTCAAGCAATGGTATTAGAATAATCTCTTAAATATTTCTCTCATCAAATTTTTCATGTTTCAAAATTCTGTATTTATTTCCTACTGCCGGTAGTGTTAGGATTATACAACTCTGCCTATATTTTAGTCTATCTCTTCATATCTAACCAGCCACTGCTCCCTACCCAACAAGAGACCTCAGCATTAACCCATGTGCTCCAATGCGCAAATCATCAAAGTGATAGTTCTAAGGACTTCTGTTTACCTTCCTGGTCAGCATCTAGATATACCCATTATTTAGTGCCCGACTCTGGTCAAAGTTTTCACAACCTCCAGGACAATTTTCTGAAACTACAGTAATTCACATTAATCTCTACTTTCTTTGAAGGCCCAGCATATTGATTGCTTAATATATTTGATTAAATTAATTTAAATAAAAAGTTCTAGTAATATTTTGTGCTCTACCTCCAGTAAATTTTAAGCTCTTTAAGGGCAAAGTCATGTCATGTTCTTCTAAATCATCTACAACTGAAAGTGCTGACCACATATAAAAATCAATAAATATTCAGAGAATTATATTAGGCAAAATTGTTTAGTGATAGAGTAGGTTAGGTGACATGAAACTATAACCTTCTGGAATAGATCATACTATATTTGTAGGCTCATGGAATCAGAGGTGATAGTGGAATACAACCAAAGCCAGTTTTTTCCAGCAGCTTAAAGTGTCACCCTTATCCTCATATGCTATTCGTATTAAGGGTAAACTAAAATAATTTTGAATTTGCAGACATTTTTTAAAGTACACTCTCAATGGGACCAGCAGTTGGTGTAATGGCTATGCTGCTGGACTTCCATGGAGTCGACTGTGGTTTTAGTCTTGGACCCAGTGGCTTAAACTCACACCAGGCACATGTGCATGTGTGTCCAAGATCCTGAGAGGAGAATGGAATTGAGAAGGGACTGTGGCGTGACCATCCCCCCAGGTGACGATTTCTCGCTTTCTGTCTCTCTGTCTCTCTCTGTCTTTCTGGTGAGTACATGTGCCCAATAGCAAAAACCTCTTAAAAAATTTAAAGTACAACCCTCGATCAAGAGCAGTAATGAGGTATTTTACAAATATATATTCTCTCAAGTAGGCCAGCCATAAACAAGAAAGGCAGAAACGTTTTCACACATCTTTCCTTTCCATGGCAAACTCAAATTTTTCAAATCAGCAGCAGATGAAAATTTGTGATAAAATCTGTGATAGCAGGGTCCTGAGTATTTCATGATAGGGGACAGGATGAATAACAGAGGGTGGGTGAGAGGGAGCTTAAGGAGGATGTGTTGAAAGGCATAGAAATATGAAGGTCTCTGATGGAAAACGTGTATGTGGTAATATCCTTATCCTTTATTTGAGCAGCTGGCAGGTGGCATAGTGGTTAAGGGCGCTGTACTCCCACATGGCCGACTGGAGTTCAAGTCATGGACCTAGTGGCTTGCTTTCTCACTTTTCCTTTCTCTCTCTGTCTCTGTCTGGTCCAAATTTAAAAAAAAATAATAATAATAACTAATGGAATAAATAAATAATTTTTTTAAAAAAAATCCTGGATTTGATAGTAACATAACCCATGTTTTTGAAATACTATATTGTGTGTGATGAAGTTATACAATAATTAAATAAAACAATAACAGAAAATAAATAAGGCAAGACAAATACAGTATTATATCAGTTAAATGTGGACTCTTAAAAAGCTTGTGCCCTAGAAATAGAAAGTCGAATGATAACCAGAGGCTGCTGAGGTGGGGTGTAGTGGCGGGACAGGTTGGTGAAAGAGTACAAAATTTGAGATAGGAGAAATAAGTTTTCATAATCTATTGCACAATATCATGACTAATTAAAAATAATGAATTAATAATAATGTATTGTGTATTTCAAAATTGCCAAGAGAGTAGATTTTTAAATCTCATCACATAAAAAGATTAGCATTTGAACTAATACAAATGTTAGGTAGCTTGATTTAATCCTTCCACATGCATATTTATGTCAAAACATCACATTGAACCTGCATAAAATATATACAAATACTATTTGTAATTTAAAATAACTGTTTAAACAGAGGTCTATTGCAGATGTTGACAACCCAAGCCTTATTAGTTGTATCTATATTATCTCATTTAATTCAGTCTTTCCAAGGAATCTGGTAGTTATGTGTGATTATTACTATTTTCAGGTTATTAACAGAATTCAGATTTGCTATGAACCTTGTACAAACTCATGATACTAAGAGCAAGACAGATTCAAATCCAGACTCCTTGTCCCAAAAATATTCTTTTGATTCTATCAGTTAACAATTTAAAATAGTTATTTTATTGTTAAAATAATATTGTTTTCACTTTCTTATCCTAAGGTAATAACATATACCATATTGAATCTTGATAACTGCACACACCCCTTAAATTTACTGAAACAGATATTCTCTTTAAAAATAGTATAATCCAGAAATTATTTCTTGTTCTTAGACACATGATTTTCATTAAAATTTGTTCTCAAAATGTACTGGTCACAGAAAATTTCATGACAAACCATACATATTTGTTATATTTATTGTGGAATTTTCTTTCTTTTATATGACAAAAATTTTATTAGTATTCTTGTAGATCAAAACACATAATCTGAAAATATTAGAAGTTTGCCAGTAGAAATAAAGATAGCTTTAGGGTTACTAACATTTTTAAAAATTTGACTAAGAAACACAAATGAGTTTTGTTATTTCATAAACTTAAAAATGCAGTGACTCATATGTAGACTAGCCAGGAAATAAAATTCCACTCTCCTCTGACTAATATTCAGTTGTCTCCTTGGTGTTTTTGAGCAATTTTTTATGTTAAAATAGATTTTTTATGTTAAATTGATTTCAACATCCAGTTCACAACCTTTGTAGCACTGCATATTCCATCGCAGTCAATTATAGATGAAGTTCAAATCACAAAATCTAAAATGCATTTTTG
This sequence comes from Tupaia belangeri chinensis, assembly GCF_000334495.1. Taxonomy (NCBI): domain Eukaryota; kingdom Metazoa; phylum Chordata; class Mammalia; order Scandentia; family Tupaiidae; genus Tupaia; species Tupaia belangeri. Next base: position 136,703 of record NW_006202743.1, read on the forward strand.
TAAGTTCATGTGCCACAAATACGCTCTATATTTCACCTCATTCTCACTTCTTGTGAAAAATCAAAATATGCACTGATGCTGTACTAGAAGTGTGAGTTTAATCTATACCATGGTTTTATATCAAGACTTAACTATATAAGATTACAGCAACTTAGATATTACTGGTTTATGAGTTTGGTAGTAAAATTAAGTAAGATTTGTGAAAATGAAATGATTATCATTTGAAGGAGAATATGATAGGATGAGATTTAGTAGTAAAAGAAACATACTGAAATGAATGATAGTGCCCCCAAAAGATATTTCCCCTGAAAACTGTGAACATGATCTTATTTAGAAAAAATGGCTTATGCAGACATAAATTAATAATCTCATAGTCAATTCACCAACTTTTATTGTTGATGCCCACAAGTGAGACAAGCATATTTTATTTTTATTTTTTAGAGATATTTTTGCTATAGGGCATGTGCGCTCACCAGAGAGACAGTGAGAGACAGAGAGATAGAAAGCAAGAAATCAGCTCCCCTGGGTGGATGGTCACACCACAGTCCCTTCTCCACTGTTCTCCTTTCAGAATTTTGTGCAAGCAAGCACAGATGCCCAGCATGAGTTTTAAGCTGCTGGTCCAGGACTAGAACCACAGACGACCATCTGAGAGTCCCACAATGTAACCATTATGCCCTCTTCTGGTCCCAACAAGTGCATTTTAAAATAATAACCATACTATTAATACATTATTTATTATGAAATCTCCCCATTCTATTATACTTAAATGGACTAAATGTATCCCACAAAAGATCACATGCTGAAATCTTAATCCTAATGAGATAGCATTTGGAGGTGGGACTCTAGAGAGGTAATTAGGTCATGACAAAAAATGCTGTCTTCAAGGTATCTAGCTATATGCATTTATTAACGACTTAGGGCTCCCTCATAAATGAGATTAGTGCCTTTACACGAAGAGACCAGAGAGCAAGCTAGGTCTCTCTCTGCCATGTGAGGATACAATGAGGAATTAACTATCTGCAACCTAGAAGTAGATCCTCACCAGAACGCCACAGTACTGGTACCCTGATCTCAGACTTTCAGACCCCAGAACTGTGATCACTCAGTCACTGTTGTTTATATGCCACATAATCTATGGTGTTTTGTTACAGAAGTCTGATGCATATGTTGTTCACAGCAGCCAACAAACCAATGCTCTTATCTCTTCTTCACAGATGAGTAAAATGAGGCATAAATGTAGTGATTTGTCTAAGGTTGCACCGTGGACAAAAGGAAAACCCAGGATTTGAAACATAGTGTGACTCCAAGGTCTGTACTCTTAACTATTTCACATTATTGTTTAGAAAAATAACATGCATTAAGAACTAACTATAGACTTCCAATAGGTAATACACTTTACTTAGCTTTCCGTTCACCAACTGGCATGCAGAAGTTCACAAATATCAGAAGTCACTAGGCTGTAAAAACATGATATGGCTTCAGTCGTGAACTACTAGGTGAAGGGTAAATAATTTAACCTTCATAAGACACTTTTTGACTTGTAATTAGTACTCACATTGGCTGTTATTAACAGATACAATAGAGTGCTTATACTTTCAAGACAGCAAACAGATGTTTGATATTTTCAATATATGTTTTTGAAAGGCTTTTAACTGTGTTTCATAAATATCACATTCTCTCTGTGATCAATATTGTTTCATATACGTATTATTTTTATTTCATTTACAGGTTTTAGGTTCTTTTACAAAAAGAAAAAAGGCATACGAACAGATGGTTGATTTTGAAAGTTTTGCCTCATGCGGTAAATGTATCTCTGTCCAGATGGACATCAGGCTTCGGTTCCAATATTGTACCTTTACCATATGGACAAGGAGATTTATGGCAGGAGACACTATGTTCAGCTTTGTACCACAACACAGAGAATGTTTGATTAATTGCTATCCATCATTAATTTTTATGGTCAGGGAATCAGGGTGCAACAGACCATTTAAAAAAAAAATAACAAAAATGTCGTCTTCAAGATATCTAGCCATATATATTTAGCAAACTATTTCTCATATTACAAATTTCAATTTGATGAAGATAACTTTTTTCTTACAGTTATTGAAATTTAATATATTTAGAATAAAAGTCACCCACTTTTGGGTATAGTTCAAAAAGTTTCGAGAAAGTAATACAGACATGTAACTACCACTAAAATAGATACAGAATATTCCCATCACTCAGAGTGTTTGTTCATGCCACTTATTAATAAGATTATATTGTTTGATTTTCAAATATCATAACAACCTTAAATCTATGGGTAAAATCTCACCTGGCTTTGAGTTGTTATACTTTTTTCTTTTTTTGTACAATGCATTGCCAGATTTAACTTGTAAAATATTTAGAAATTCCATATCTATGTTTATGCTACATATTGATACATATTAAAAGTATATATTACATACATACATACTGATGTATATTTTTCTTGGACTGTCTGTCTGATTTCAGGACCAGCCTAATGCTAACCTCATAAGATAAGTTAAAAGAATCACCCATACTTTTCAATTTGCGGCCAAGCTTTGTGTAGAAATAGTTGTGTTTTATTTATTTATTAATTTTTTCCTTAAAAATGTATTAAGGTTCAAAGTAAGAGAATTTAGGAAAAATCTAAGAAGATTTTTCTTTGTGGAAAAGTTTCTGCTGCCATGTACACTTCTCTAACAAATAGAAGACTAAGTTATTAATAGTAATTCTCTTTTAGTTAGTTTTGGTATTTTGTGTTTTTCAAGGAATCTGGCTATTTCAACATGACTATAAAAACTATTTGCAGGACCAGCAGTTGGTGTAATTGCTATATTGCTGGACTCCCGTGTAGTCGACTATGGTTCAAATCCCAGACCTGGTAGCTTAAACTCATGCTGGGCATGTGTGCATGTGTGCCCAAGATCCGAAGAGGAGAATGGAAGAGAAGGGATTGCTGCATGGCCATTCACCCTGGGAGGTGATTTCTCACTTTCTGTCTCTCTGTCTTTCTGGAGAGCACATGCACCCTATAGCAAAAAATCTCTCAAAAACTATAGGGTGCATGTGCTCGCCAGACAGACAGAGACAGAGAGACAGAAAGCGAGAAATCACCCCCCAGGGGGGATGGTCACGCCGCAATCCCTTCTCCTCCATTCTCCTCTCGGGATCTTGGGCATGCACGCACATGCGCCCGGCGTGAGTTTTAAGCCACTGGGTCCAGGACACGAACTGCGGTCGATTACGTGGGAGTCCAGCGACATAGCCATTACGCTAACTGCTGGTTCCCTGCATGAATAGTTTTTTATAATATTTTTATAACATTCCCTATTATCTTTTTAAAAATGTAGGATTTGTACCGGTGTCACCTCTCTCCATATTGTGATTGGGTTTGTGTTTTTTACCCATGATCAATCTAGTTAGAGCTTTGTCAACTTCATTGATCTTTTCAAAGTACCATCTTTCGGTTTCATTGATGTTCTGTTTGTTTTTCTGCTTCATTTTCATCAATTTGTACTTTGGATTAGATTATTCATTCTTTTATAAATTTGAGGTTTAGTATCTTCTCCTATTTCTAGTCTCTTAAGGTATAAATTTAAGTCAGTAGTCTAAAACTTAATTTTTTTTCATTTTTTGAAGGCTTATTTATTTCATTTTATTTATCATTGTTATCATTTTCTTAATTCGCCACAGGGCTCATGCTCTCACTAAAGAGAGAGAGAGACAGAGAAACAAAGTGTAAAGGAAGTGTCCAGGTCCAGGACTCCAATTGTGGTTAGCCATGTGGGAGTCTTTCACCACCACACCATCTGCAGACCCCAAAACTTTATTTTTTAATGTGTATGTAGAATAAAACATTTTTTCCTAAGTGCTGGATAAAGAGCATCCTGGCCTGGCCCCATAATGTAGTGATTAAGGGACCTGGGTTCCTCATGGCTGACCATGGTTCAAATTTTGGCCTTGGCAGCTTGAAAATCAGGCCAGGCTTGTGTGTATTACATGGCAGCACAGACAAATAGAGGAGAAAGAATTGTGAGGTGGCCACGCCCCATTCAGGGGTGCTTTTTTCCTCTCTTGTTCAATGATGTCTCTTCATCTTTTTCTCTCTGGCAAGCACACATAGCCCTTTGGCAACAAATAAAAAGAAAAGAAAATAGGACCATGCTCATATTAATGAAATATACTAGTATGTATGACCATTTATTGAACATAGTACTAGAAGATAAAACAGGCATTATAAAGAATGAACACATTTTAACCAAAAAGGGACGAGAGCTGGGTTCTGAGAAAGGGAGGCCTGAGCCAATGTTTCTGGCCTCTGGCTTTACCAGGAGGACTCATGAGGATTTTTCAGGAAATCAGTTCCATCCTATAAGAGCCCGCTCTTGGTGCCTATAAGATAACTTGAGTAAATCTATTACCCTGAGAGGTCCTGAAGATGTTCCAGGTGTAATGTCTGTTTGCCTCTGATTAAGACATGGTTGCCTAGCAAATCATTTATGGTCTTGCATTCCTGGGAGAACACTATGAACTTCCTAAGTTCAAGAGTGTATATCTTAAAGGGGGTACCAGAGTGGAATCTAATTGTCTCTATAAAGAAGAAAAGGAACAGCTCCTACCCACCAAATACAAGTAGTTCTGAGAGAGACTGGCTTCTCCTGTTCACGTAGGAAGCAGCAAAATCAGGTTATAGGGGCCAGCAGGTGTGGTGGTTAAATGTTTTATTCTACATGCACATTAAAATAAAAAGTTTTGGGGTCTGCAGATGGTGTGGTGGTGAAGGGACTCACACATGGCTAACCACGATTGGAGTCCTAGACCTGGACACTTCCTTTTCACTTTGTCTCTCTGTCTCTCTCTCTTTAGTGAAAGCATGTGCCCTATGGTGAATTAAGAAAATAATAATAACATGCTCCACCACAGTTTGAATCCCAGACCTGGCAGCTTGTAAATCACACTGGGAGAGTGTGCTTGCATGCCCCAAATCACAAGAGGTGAATGGAATACATGGTGTGGCCATCCCTATAGGGGAAGGTTGGGGGGGGTCAGCATGAGTGATTTCTCAGTTTCTCTCTCATTGTCTCTGTCTCTCTTTAGTGAATGCAGAAACCTTAAAAAAAAAAAAAAGTAAGTTACAAACTTGGTATTGTGATGAACACCTGAAATTTCACCTCCTGGGGAGGCTGAGGCAGGAGAATCAGATATGGAAAAATAAGCATTACCAAAATAGTAATAAGATATATTTGAAAGTTGGGGGGAAATGTGGCATGGGACCCTGTTGAGGTGCTTGTCCTTTTCCTTTCTCTTTCTTTGTCTCTCTATCACTCTCATGTAGGAAATAAATTTTAAAAAGAAAGCAAGTTACCCCACAGAGCTAAGACCAGCAACATTAGTGCCACCTGATTGCTTATAAGAATCTAAATTCTCAGACTCTATCCCAGACCCACTGCACCATATACTCTTGGGACAGGGCCTAGCAATCACTTTTGACGAGCTTGCAGTAGATGATGCATGCTGTTTTTTTTCTGAAACTATGGGCTACTCTTATTTCATCCTGGGTTATACCTAAGAATAGAAAACTAGCAGCTCTCTCCTTTACCACTCAGCCATAAATGCACCAGAGGAGAAAAGCTCAGTCAGCCGATTTAGTCTTCTCTGGGTCACGTTTTTTTCCATCACTTGTGAAGCTGTCACTGCCGTAGAAACTGAATAACCTGGTTGCACAGATGCTGAGAGACTTTTACTTGTAAAATGAATAAGCATGGGAAGGTCACAAGTTATTTAAAAAGGATACAGCAATTGGAAACAGAAATCCAGCTGATCTGCATCAGGTTGTACATTGAGACATAATTGTAGGGGAAAATAGGAAAAACTATATGATATGAATTATTTGAGATATCTGAATAAAATCCACACAGTAAACATTTCTGTAACTGGAAAACATTTTCTTAACATTGACCTTTAAAAGAAATCAAAATGTGATTGGCCTCCATTGAAGCTATCTGCATTGCAGTCAGTATATAGCTCCACCACTTACACATAAACAAAGACCTTCTGTTTAAATATTCCTAATCATTTTGCTTAAAAAATAATTACTACTTTACATTCTTGATCTTATATAACATGATAGATATTTCACAAACAACTTATATTTGGAAAGGTCACGAGTAAGACTGTCATTGCTATATAAATATTTCATTGGGCTGCACAAGAACTTGCTATATTGAGCTCTTAAAATGTTATGTGATCTAGGACCAGCAGGTGGCATAGTAGTTAAGGCACTGGATTCCCACATTTCTGACCTCAGTTCAAGTCCCAGGCCTGGAGGCTTGAAACTCACTCCAGGCACATGTGCATGCTTGCCAATATCTCAGGAGGGTGGAGAAGCAGGGATTGTGACACGGCCTTCTCCCCAGAAGTGATTTCTCACTTTCTCTCTGTATTTCTCTGACTATCTGAGAGCCCACACACTCTATAGTAAAAATCTCTCTCAAAAAAAACAAAAAAATGTAATCTTAAATTTGTATTTTTTAAAATGTCTTCTTTTAAATTAATAATAAAAATTTGCTTTCAAAATTTGAAAATTCCATTTCAGATTAATGCTGAATCTATAAATTTATATTAGGAAAAGTGTTCATTTTTTTTAAAGCATAACCAAAAATAAGACTTCTGTCAACAAGGATTTTTTTTTTTCATAACAAAAGAAGTTTACCAAAGTTAGGATGAAGAAGAGATTTTTAAATCTTCTTGGAGTAGAAGTTATCAAAGAATATGATAACAGTCTTAAGTATAAAGGCAATGCTAACACTAATAAGGAAATTTTAGAATTAAAAATCAAACTGAACTGGGTCCAGCGTGTGGTGTGGTGGAAAAGGTGCTGGACTCCCACAAGGTCAACTGCACTATTCTAGTCCTGGACCTAGTGGCTTGACAATTACACCTGGCACATATGCATGCCCAAAATCCCAGGAGGAGAAGGGAGTGCAGCATGGTCATCCCCCTTGGGGGATGATTTCTCACTTTCCTTCTCTTTGTCTCTCACTGGAGAGCACATGTGTGCCCCCTGGAAAAAACAAAATCAAAACCAAAAAATATAACAAACAAACAAACAAAAAAGAAAAATTACAATTTGTAAGTAATATTTCTCAGGGCCAGCAAGTGGTACAGTGGTTAGGGCATGGGGACAACCACATGGTAGAGAATTTGAGTCCCAGACGTGGTGGTTTGCTTTCTCCATCTCTCTCTTTCTCTCTCTCTCTCTCTCTCACATGTGTGCATGTGCCCTGTAGTGAATTATAAAATAATAATAATAATAAATAAACTTAAATGAATATATTTAAAAAAATAATATATCTCTAGTAAGAAAATGTCACTCATTTTAGACAAATTCCCTCATCATTTTATTGCTCTCATTTTATTTTTTTTAAAAGGTTTTTGCCATGGGGTATGTGTACTTTACAGAGTGAGAGAGAGACCAAGAGAGGGAAAGTGAGAAGTCAACTCCCAGAGGGCATGGCCAATCCTCTTAAATTTTTGGGCACACACACACACACACACACACACACACACACACACATATACCTGGTGTGAGTCTCAATCCTCTAGGTCTGGGACTTGAATATAGTCAACCATATAGGAGTCCAGTGACTCAGCCACCATGCCACCTGCTGGCTCTACTCTCATTTTACTCTTAATATTCTTACTGATGGTCTAATTTTGTTGAAAGTCAAAATTTGTATAGCAAAGTTAGTTGATTATTCGAAACTCTTTGCTTATCCATTAGTACCCAAGAATTGGGGTTTAAAAGATCTCCAGAGTCATAACACCATTTAAACAATCACAGGTGAAATATTTTAAAATGCCTTCATGCATAATATACGTACTAGGTATTTTTCTAGAACTCGGGTGATTCTTCCCAAATATTTATCTTTTATGTAATATGGCAATGTTTTCAGGATCATTTATGATCAATGAAGCAGTCTGTTGGCATGCTGAAATGCTGAACTAAGCCGGCATGCTGTTCTTTCTTACTTTTTTTTTTTGTCCCAAAGTTATTTTGCTGTAGAGAGTATGTGCTCACCAGAAAACAGAGACAAAAAGTGAGAAATCAGCTCCCAGAGGGAGATGGCCACATTGCAATCTCTTCTCCTCCATTCTCCTCTCAGGATCTCGGGTGCATGCACACAGCGAGTTTAACTATTGGATCTGGGTCTCCAACTGTGGATAACTAACTGGGAGTCCATCTGCTGGTCCCTCTATTTTTTTTTTTTTAAGAGCTTTTTGCCTTAGGATGCATGTACTTGCTGGAGAGAGAAGGAGACAGAGACAGTGAGAGGGAAAGGAAGGTGAGAAATCCTCCTTCACTGGTGGGTTTGGCCACACCACAGTCCCTTCTCCTCTATTCTTCTCCTGGGCCGGATTTTGGCATGTGTGCATGCAGGGCTGGCATGATTTTCAAATCACTAGTCCAGGACTCAAACCATAGTTGTCCATGTGGGAATCCAGTAACATAACCAATATGCCATCTGCTGGCTCTGCATGCTGGTCTTTTTAGATATGCGTCGTGGTTCTACACCTTTCCTACTTTCTCCTCTGCTCAGCCATCTTTCCTAACTGGATTAATTACTATTGGTTAGAAAAAAATTAAATAACCAATCTCATGGAAATCTGTAAAATGTAAGTTTAGAGAGTTCATTTGTAAATTAAGTATGTGAGTTTTTCATACAAACTTTGAGGTTTCTATTTTAGCTTTTTAAAGCTTTCTCAAACTATCTCATTCTTTTTTATTTATTTATATTTATTGTAATTCCTGCACATTTTTGTGGGGGACAGTATGCTTTTTCAAAGCAAGCATCTAGTGCATAATAATCAAATCAAGGATATAGACATACTCATTTTATTAACCATTGAACATTACATTATGATGTGCACATTTAATAATAGTTCTACTAATCTGTTTTTTTTAAGTATATATTAAATTGTTAATGACTTTTTCACTCTGCTGTGGTATACTATTCCATAACCCATTCTGCTTTTGTATATGCATCCTGTGTTATTAATTGTTTCCTAGTTATTTCTACATTCTTCTCTTTATTATGAGAAGGTGAGAGCCCTGGAAAATTTTAAGCTAAAAAAGATGTTAAAATGTTTTAAACTACTCCATGTAGATTTACATAAATACGTCCTTTATATTTCCAGAATAGTCAAAAAGTAACCAAATTTGGAATACTAGTGAGTCCTTAATAGTATAGAAAATCTTGTGACCAGCAGGGACTGCTGAACATGAAGGAAGCAAATTCAACATCTAGTAAAATGAAAAACTGATTGTGTTGAACTTTTAAGAAAAATTAGGGACCAGCAGTTGGTGTAATGGCTATGTTGCTGGACTCCCACATAGCCGACCACAGTTTAAGTCCTGGACCCAGAGACAGTGAGAGGGAAAGGAAGGTGAGAAATCCTCCTTCACTGGTGGGTTTGGCCACACCACAGTCCCTTCTCCTCTATTCTTCTCCTGGGCCGGATTTTGGCATGTGTGCATGCAGGGCTGGCATGATTTTCAAATCACTAGTCCAGGACTCAAACCATAGTTGTCCATGTGGGAATCCAGTAACATAACCAATATGCCATCTGCTGGCTCTGCATGCTGGTCTTTTTAGATATGCGTCGTGGTTCTACACCTTTCCTACTTTCTCCTCTGCTCAGCCATCTTTCCTAACTGGATTAATTACTATTGGTTAGAAAAAAATTAAATAACCAATCTCATGGAAATCTGTAAAATGTAAGTTTAGAGAGTTCATTTGTAAATTAAGTATGTGAGTTTTTCATACAAACTTTGAGGTTTCTATTTTAGCTTTTTAAAGCTTTCTCAAACTATCTCATTCTTTTTTATTTATTTATATTTATTGTAATTCCTGCACATTTTTGTGGGGGACAGTATGCTTTTTCAAAGCAAGCATCTAGTGCATAATAATCAAATCAAGGATATAGACATACTCATTTTATTAACCATTGAACATTACATTATGATGTGCACATTTAATAATAGTTCTACTAATCTGTTTTTTTTAAGTATATATTAAATTGTTAATGACTTTTTCACTCTGCTGTGGTATACTATTCCATAACCCATTCTGCTTTTGTATATGCATCCTGTGTTATTAATTGTTTCCTAGTTATTTCTACATTCTTCTCTTTATTATGAGAAGGTGAGAGCCCTGGAAAATTTTAAGCTAAAAAAGATGTTAAAATGTTTTAAACTACTCCATGTAGATTTACATAAATACGTCCTTTATATTTCCAGAATAGTCAAAAAGTAACCAAATTTGGAATACTAGTGAGTCCTTAATAGTATAGAAAATCTTGTGACCAGCAGGGACTGCTGAACATGAAGGAAGCAAATTCAACATCTAGTAAAATGAAAAACTGATTGTGTTGAACTTTTAAGAAAAATTAGGGACCAGCAGTTGGTGTAATGGCTATGTTGCTGGACTCCCACATAGCCGACCACAGTTTAAGTCCTGGACCCGGTGGCTTAAATTCACGCCTGAGCGTGTGCATGCTTGCCCATGACCCCGAGAGGAGAATGGAGGAGAAGGGATTGCGGCATGACCTTCCTCCCTGGGGGATGACTTCTCACTTTCTGTGTCTCCAGTAAGCGCATGTACCCTATAGCAAAAAATTTCTCAAAAAAAAAAAAAAAGAATAGTATAGAAAATCTTAGTTTATGCAAAGTTTTTTTCTAATTTGAATAATTTATTATATTCTCAAACTTCACAGTAAAAACATGCCAGAGGGACCAGCAGTTAACGTAATGACTATGTCGCTGGACTCCCACGTAGTCGACCATGGTTCCTGTTCCAGACCCGGTGGCTTAAAACTCACGCCAGGCGTGTGTCCGTGTGTGCCCAAGATCCTGAGAGGAGAATGGAGGAGAAGGGATTGCGGCATGGCCATCCCCCTGGGGGGGTGATTTCTCGCTTTCTGTCTCTTTGTCTCTCTCTGCCTGTCTGGCAAGTGCACGAGCCTTATAGCAAAAACCTCTCTCCCCCCCAAAAAAAAGTACATGCCAGAAACTGAGATATAATTAGAAGTATAAACAAACCATACATAAAAAATAAAAAATTCTAATTATCTATACTATGTAAATTCTCCTTCAATTTTCTTTTTCTTTTTTTTTTTAAATTGTGTTTGTTTTTTAGAGATGTTTGCCTTAGGGCACCTGCACTCACTGGAGAGACAGAGACAGTGAGAAGGAAAATGAGGAATCACCCCCACACCGCGCCATCCCTTCTCCTCCACTCTTCCCTGGGATCTTGAGCAAGCACACACATGAGCCTGGTGTGTGTTTCAAGCCACCTTGTCCAGGACTTGAACCACAATTGGCCATGTGCAAGTCCAATGACATAACCACTACACCATCTGCTGGCCCCTTCTTTCATTTTCTTAAAAGTGTGGCTGGGTTGCGGTATGAGATCTGCAGAGGTACCCCTCCTTTTCTCTTTCTCCTTCCCGTTCAGTAAATAAATAAACTTTACTTAAAAAGAAAATAGCAAGCTTGTGCCTTCTACTTGATTTTTCTGTAAACTTGTAACAGCTTCAAAGAATAAAATACATTAATTTATTCAAACAAAAGCCTGTGTTCTTTAATCCAAAAATGATTCCATAAGCATAAAAAGAACTTATAAGAACAGCACAGCTATGAACATACTTAACATACATGTTGACATTAAAATACCATTTATAGAGAGTGCTATATGTCGCACACACACACACACAATGAATACTTCATACTACCATTAACACTCTCCCTGGGATATAAGTAAAATAAAAATTTTCTAACTTGTCAGGGAATTTAAGCCACTTTCCCATGTTCAACCAACTATTAAGTGGCATACTTGGGAATTAATTTAAAGTTGGTCAGGCTTGAAATTCAGTTTTTTGCAATACTTTCCCAGATTTCAAAGGACTCTATATCAAAGCTCCACTGAAATATTTTCAGATCTGTCCAGATCTGAGAGGGTATTTCATCTCAAAGGGTATTCCCAAGCTAATTCATGCTCACGTTGGTGCAAATATATGCTCATCTTTTTCTGGCTCCTGTGCATGTAACCCAAGAGTTATCAAAAGACATTGCTTTTGTTTAATGCAACTCATTATTTATCACCTATACAGAAAAAGGGCATGAAAATAGTTTTTCTACGTTTTATGAGAAGTTTGGATCTTAAACTAATATAGGTTTGGGGATATTGTGGCAATTTTGTTTGTATTGTTGATCACTAGTGAAGTAAATATATATGTTTTAAACGCTAGAAATACTGAAAATGCTGCATTTGTTTGGTGCCTGTCCTTTGCTATTTTGCATGAAAAATGCCTTCATTTAAAAACCAGGTAGAACACAGTCATAGAACTTCAATGTCTTCAATGTAAATATTTAAATTAAAATGTGCAGGCACTAATGCCTTTCATCAATGTGTTTATTTTTATGCAGAACACATTTACAGAACTCCAGATACATAAATGTTATGAAAATACTTACTCTTTGTGCTAAAAAATAATTGCAGTGAAATGTACTTCTTTTTCAAGAGTCACCATTATCTTCAAACCCAAATATTGCTATATTCACTGAACGTCAGGAAAGAAAAGGAAACAGGACAGACTATAAACCAAAGAAAAATCCACCGATCATCAATTTGGCACAGACAAATAACTTCTGCATTATTTGTGAATATTATATCCATTCATTACTGCAGAATAAAATTGGTTCTTTAGGAAAAATGAATTGTGCTCAAAGGCTTGACAATCCTATTTAACACATTGAAAAACTACTTATTAAGCCAGTCTGGGTCTTCTCAAATAAAATGAGACAAATAGTGTGAAGCCTTAAATATTTATTTGTGGTGCTTGAAAAACGGAACGAGAACACTTGCCGTTCAGTCAGGACAATGCGTGTTTCTAAGCACAGCTGTAATAAATGAGCTAAAATGATTACCAAGTAGTCAATATCCCACAGAAACCACTGGGGTATAAGACACAGAGGTAGAACATCTGCAATAGAGAAAGTTTAAAATCTGCAGAACATTTAGTTCTATTAAATATTAACTTAAGGGATTACTCTAAAACATAGATAACACGAAAGTCCATTCTGGAATGTTGCAGTCTATAAAGAAAGAAATGCATTACACATTCTAGGTAACCTATGAGCTCTGAAGAGTTGAATTTATCTTCCTTTTTTATTATTAAGGATTTTGCCATAGGGTGTGTGTACCTGTCAGAGAGAGGTAGAGACAGTGAGAGGGAACACGAAAAATCATTTCACTGGAGGGAATGGCCGTGCCACTATTCTTTCTCTTCCTGGGATTCTGAGTACACACGCACATGGACCTGACATGATTTTCAAGCCACCAGGTCCGGGAATGGACATATGATGGTCTAGCATCTTAACCACTACACCATGTGTATGTCTGTGCATGCCAAGATCCTCAGGGAAGTCCCTGGACATGGACCCAAGACCTTTCTCATGTGAGTTCAGTTGAGTTATCACCGTGCCACTACCTAGTCTCGTATCTGTTCCTTTAGAACAAAATAATTTTCCAAAAGCAACACTTATCAATCATTCTGTGGTTAAATTTGATTGTCCCTTTATGCTGGATTAGATTTGTTGGTTTAGTCTTATCCCAAGTTGGAAGGACATGATTGGCTCCTAGGAATTCATTAACGTCAAAATCCTTTTAGTCCCATTTGAGGAACAAGGGAACTTTGGAGAAAGTGACTCTCCAACTGAGTTCACATAGAAACCACTGTAAAATTCAATTTTGTCTGCTCTGTAGGCATTGGCAATCATTTCAAAATGCCGAACCAGCATTATTCTGGTAGGGATTATACATTTGCAGAAATTTGACAGGCAAAGTATGAAAAAGGAAAATTCAAAACAAATTAATATTGTGATAACTCCAGTTTGCAAAATAGTTCTGAGCCTTAAACCTAGGCTTATAGGTAACCAACTAAATAAACGAATTGACTAAAGAGGCCTAGGGCGACCTGTTGCAACCTGCTTTACCATGGCTTGTTTTCTTACTTTGTACCTTGGATTTCAGTATTCCTGGAGGAGTTTATCCAGGTACAATATGTACTATTAGCAATAGTACAGACATCTCCTGACTCAGCTAAAACACAGTCAAGACCAACTCTGTTATTAGAACTATTCTAGAAAGAGAAGTTAGTAAACGTGTTGAATAATACTATTTGTAGTGAAGTCTGCAAGGATTTTTATCATTAATGGATAAATTTCTTATTACTTCCCCTTTAATAGCTATGTTATACTTAAGAACCAAGGTGTAAATAAAAGAAGCTAATCTGAGTCATACACTACACCAGACAACTCATTTCTGAGTCTGACATAAACCAGGGGCTAGTGCAGTAGAGAAGATAATTTCTATGTAACACAAGAACAGATGAAACTAAAGAATAACTGGGGGGGACAACAGATGGCATAATGGTTATGTAACTGGACTCCCACACTGTCAACTATGGTTTGACATATGTGGTGGCTTGAAAATGATGACAGGTGCATGTCCATGCCTGCCCAAGATCCCAGAAGAATGGAGGAAAAGGGATTATAGTGTGACCATCCCACCCCACCCCACCCCCAGGGGATGATTACTCACTTTCTCTCCCACTGTCTCTGTCTCTTTCTCTCTCTGGTGAGCACACATATCCTAAGGCAAAAATCTCTAAAAATTAAATAAATAACTGGAGGGATAAAGGTAGATAACCTGAAAAATAACATAGAAAAAGTATGCAATATAGTAATGCAGGAAAATTTCATTAATGTTTTACTAAAACGACATTTCCATATGAAAAATGTATATATTTCAGAAAAAAAGTGATATAATAGACATCCACAGTTAAGTTATTGAACTTTAAGTGTGATTAGAAAAAGATTTCTCAGTGCCAAAATTAATTATCAGAGGACAAAAGAAAAATATAGACAGATACCTGAGGAAAAAACTCTGATTTAAGAATATTACAACCTGAAAAAGTTTGATTTAATTTAAAAATAATCAGGAGAATGGACCAGCAGGTGGCAAGGCTGCTGGATCCCACATGGCTGACTGTGTAGTTTCAGTCTCAGATTCAGTGGCTTGAAAATCACTCTGGCACATGTGTGTATGTCTAAAATATCAAGAGAAGGATAGAGAGGAAGGGATTGCAGTGTAGCCATCCCCCTTAGAAAGTACAAGTGCCTTACAGCAAAACAAATTAATCATGATCATCATCACGAGATTGAAATTCTTAGGCAAAAAATGGTCAGCACAGAATCTATAATCACTTTCTAAGAAATGATCTGATAATGAAGTCTAGCCAAATAGGCAATGATCCAAAATTGAACACTAAGAAATTGAAATGATTTGCTTGAAAAGCAGGTCTCATCTTTACAGGTTTAAATTAAGAAACTAAGTACTTGTGCGATTAATTGTTACAGAACAAATGGACATGCTACACATCTAAACCATGTAAATATTTACATATTATATAATTAATGTAAGAAATATTTGTGTAAGTGGTAACATGATAATTCTATACTAAATTAAAAAGTATAATACATCAGAGTATTAACTTTCTCTCATTCTCTGTCTGTCTGGTGAGTGCATACACCCTATGGCAAATTACAAAAAAAAAAATTGAAAAGGAATTAAACAGTAAATATGATTTTTAACATTCAAGTATTATTTTACCTTATGTGAATATTTATATTTAGGTACCTCAAATAATATTTACCTGATGTTACTGAGAGTTATTTCTCTATCACAGTACTCTTAGTGATATTTCTCCTTTGTATATGTTTTACTTTTTTTACTCTTATCATTTGTATCTAATCACTGTACATCTTTACAATATGAAAATAAACTTTCCCAGCATGAATACCTGGATGTTAGTCCAGTCAAAGAAATTACCATACACATTGTCATCAATAGATGTTTTTCCATTTTTTTGTCCATTGAATGTTTTTTGCCCTAGATTCCCATGCCCCCATTCCCCATCCTCCTCCCATATTGTTTCTTTACATGCTTTTATACTTTCCAGTCTTGCAGGTTCTGCCATAGAGTGCAGACATTTGGTATATAAGTGGGGACATACAATGCCTCTCTTTTACAGTCTGGTTTATCTGATTAGCAGAAAATCTTCCATATTCATCCATTTTCTATCAAATGCTAAGGTCTCATTTTTGATGGCTGTGTAGTATTCCATAGTGAACATGTGCCACACTTTTTCATTTCACTCAACTGTTCTTTGTCATTTGGGTTGATTTTACGTCTTTGCAATTGTGAATAATTCTGATATAAACATGGATAGGTAAGTACTTTTGCAACTTAGTATATTTATATGCTTTGTGGAGATAAATCAGGAGTGGAGGGACCAGCAGTTAGCGTAATGGCTATGTTGCTGGACTGCCACGTAGTCCACCGCGGTTCGCATCCCGGACCTAGTGGCTTAAAACTCATGCTGGGCGCATGTGCGCACGTGCCCAAGATCCCGAGAGGAGAGTGGAGGAGAAGGGATTGTGGCGTGGCCATCCTCCCTGGGGGGTGATTTCTCGCTTTCTATCTCTCTGTCTCTCTCTGCCTGTCTGGCGAGCGCACGCACCCTATAGCAAAAACTTATCAAAAAAAAAAAGAGAAATCAGAAGTGGAATTATTAGATCGTATTGTAATTTTACTTGTAGATCTTTGAGAAGTCTCCATATTGTTTTCCATAAGTGGCTATACTAATTTATATTCCTACCAACAATGTAAAGGATTCCCTTTTCCTGCAGCCTACCCAGCAGTTATTATTCTTTATTTTTTTAATCTTAGCCATACTGACTGGGGTTAGGTGGCATCTCATTGTGGTTTTGATTTGTGTCTTCCTTATGATAAGGGATGTTGAACATTTTTTTCATATGTGTTTCTGCTATTCATGTCTTCTTTTGAGTATTGTTTGCTCAACTCCTTTGCCCACCTTTTAATTCTATTTATTTATTTATTTACTTATTTTGTGGGTAAGCTCCTTGAGTTCCCTACATATTTTGGTATAGTCCCTTATCTGAGTGAGAGTTTGCAAATATATTCTCCCATTCCAAGGGTTGTATCATCACTCTAATTATCGTGTCTGTCACTATGCAGAGGTATTTTTAACCTGATATAATCTCACTTGTCTATTTTTGAGATTAAGAACCTTTGCCTACTCCGATGTCTCCAATAGTCTCCCCTGTGTTGGCCAACAGTAATTTTTTAGTCTAAGGTTTCACATCTAGATCTTTGATCCATTTTGAGTTGATTTCTATTGATCTTTACTTTCTTATTTTACTTTGAATGTACTGGCTAAATTTTTTATAATACACATGTACCATTTTTACTAAAAAGCAAAAAAAAAAAAAAAAACCCCACAATTTTTTCTTCTGAAAAGTATTTTAGAAGCTCCATCAACACACAACAAAATCAAAGGTATCATTGCGTCTAAAATATATCTGAAAAGTATTTCAGAAGCTCCATCAACACACAACAAAAATCAAAGGTATCATTGCGTCTAAAATATAAAAATTTATCTATGAATGGAAACAAAAATTAATATTGCACATTGCAATTTTAGTAAGACGTTTGACTAGTAGTAACTGTGATTTTTTTTCCATACAGTTTTTGTTATCATGCTGACTTCTTAGCTTTTTTTGGTTGTCTAAACTTTAGACTGTAAGCTATCAGAGGAAGAGAATATTATTACTTTCTGCAATCTGAAAATCAATCACAATTTCTGTTCAGAAAATTTTCATTAAATAGAAATGGAAAAATCATAGCAAAAACTAACCCATGCATATAAACACAAAAATTGAGAAGGAAAAGGGAGTAAAAAAAACAGAAATAAAAATAAAAAAATTTAAAATAGAAGTGCTCTTTTTGAAATACTAGGAAAAGCAGGGAACAACTAGCACAGAACACAGTCTCAAATATATCTAGTACACCTATTTGTTCAACTCTAATTACTCACCATCTGTTCCAAAAGCACTTATTGTGAACACAACCTGTTTCCTACATTCTGCTAGATGAGGAAATTGAAGTGTTTCCCAAGAGAATATATTCATGACAGTATTTAATGGTTTTTTTTTTCACTTTTAGAATTATAGTATTTAGTATAACACATTCTATTTGTACATATGAGCAAATAGTAATATAAAGCATTGGTAAGATTTTTTTATGACTAAAACCTGGGAGCACTGACATTTGTACTGCCAAATCCACCACTCACTTTAATTTAATAAGGTATTTCACCTTTCTCCAGGGTGTGTGATAAAACAAACAAACAAACAAACAAACAAAACTTTGCTTAAATTATGCAATAGTGAATTCAATTTGGAAGAAAACATAAAAGAAAGGAAAAAAGAGAACTAAAATGAAAAGAAAAATTCACATTAAACTAAGAGAAATAATTCTGAAATTCAAGTTATCCTCCATAAGCACTCTTTATGATAAATATATACTAAAAATCAATGCACATGAACTAAAAACATATATAAAAGTTTAAGTACAAATTTTTGCTCAAACTGCAATGATACTTATTCATAATCTAGAAGCATCAAGAGTAGATGATGAATAATCAAACATGATTTTCTCATTTCCTCCTTAAATAAGCTTCTCATAAAGGACTTTGAACTCTTTTTCCCAGGGCTCAATTAAGAAGGAGAAATTATTTCCCCACAAACTTGCTCTGAATGCAGCTTGCCTTCTTAAACCCAAGTGGCTTGGCAGAAGCTTATACATCTAGAAGCCAGGTAGACCTACCTGTTTTGCAAAGGCACGTCTCCCATCTGACAGCCAAAGATCATCTGTGGACTAGCTGCAAGACAAACAGGAAGTGAGTTTACTTGCTTTAATTTTCAAAATAAGGAATAAATAATTTTTCAACTTTAAAAATAAGCAATCCAGATCTAGATGTGACCTTGGGTTGGGAGAAGGGGAAGCAAGCAAGAAAGAAACAGATCAAGAAAAACACCAGACAAGAAAAGCATAACACTATCAAGAGATACAAAACCACAGCCAACAATGGGAAATTAGAAGAAATAGAAAAAGCAGTACAGATTGAGGAAAACTTAGACAGTAAGCCAAAGCTTTTTTTTTTTTTTAAAAAAATTTAATAATAAACCACAGCCAACAATGGGAAATTAGAAGAAATAGAAAACGCAGTACAGATTGAGGAAAACTTAGTAAGTCAAAGCTTTTTTTTTTAAAAAAAAAAATTTAATAATAGCCATTAGAATGTTTTAAGTACAAACAGACAATGTTTTTTTCCCAGCTCTTCAGAATGATAGGTTTCAGAACTTTACACAAAATTGACTCTAAATATTCTATTTAAAAGACACACACAAATGCTTGCAGTCTAAATTCAAAGATAAATAGGGCCCTCTCACTATTTAAAGAAACATAAAGTATTCCAAATTTGAGGGCAATAGGTAAGTTTCCTCAGGTCACTTTACCTTCTTCATTCCAAGTCTATTTGTTAAAATGCTTGATTTTCTGATTCTTTGCCCAGAAAAATAGAGTGTAGCCAGTGAGAAATCATTATGGTGTTAAAAGGAAAAAGAGAAGAAGAAGAAGAAAAAAAAGAATACTACTTTAAACAGTGTGGATGCTTATAAGAAACTACAAAAATTCATTCTACAAACATGGTTTTATCTGTTTGCAATAGAAATTGAAAATTGCTTATTGCTATTAAAAGTAGCCCCATTAAATAGAACTTGTTATTCAATGGAGTTTCTTTCAAAGGTATCTTTATAAAACCCAGGGCTTCCACCAGCCTGTGGATAGTACATGGTATTAAAGGCCAGGATATACAAAGAATATGATTATTTAAAAATATAGTTACTTAGCGACAATTGTAGGCAGGACCATGTTAGTTACTAAAAGTGAAAATTAAATAAATATAATTATAAATATAAATATACAGTCCCCGTTCCTGAGGCATTTAAAGTCAAATTGCTTATTCCTAGTATAAGATATCTTCACAATTGCTTTATTAGGAGGTACTAAGAAATTAAAATGAAGAAAGACCAAACACTTTATTACTTGACTTTTAGAAATGTTCTATGACATAAAATCCATGAATGTAATAGAATCTCTGTCTTCTTAAAACACACACACACAAAATCCTAAACTAATAAACATATTTTAGAAACCATTTTACTATGCTTTTTCCCTCCAATTTCCAAATTGTGGTAATATACACATAGCATATTATCATCTTAATCATTTTAAACATGTAATTCACTGATATTAAATAAACTAATGATGTATAACCAGCAGCATCACCCGCCTCTATAATTTATCATATCTTCTGAAACTGAGACTCTATACCTATTAAGCAATAGCAGCCTCTGGCAACTGCTATTCTACTTTCTAGGTCTATGACTTTGATTACTCAGTGTATTTATATAAGTGAATCCATAATATATTTTTCTTTCATTGTATGTCTTGTTTCATTTATTGCTAAGGTCTTCATAATTCATCAGTGTTGTAGCATATAGCAGAATTTTTAAGACTGACTAATACTCTGTGCACATTCCACATTTTGCAAATTCATGTACACTTTGGTTGCTTCCATGTTTTAGTTCCTGTAAATAATTCCACTATGAAGATAGGTGCATGGATATGCTTCAAAAAACTTTTAAAATTCTCCTGGGGACATACCTGAAATTGGAATTGCTAGATATATGGTAATTCTATTTTTAATTTTTGAGAAACTGGCACATGTTTTCTACAGGAGAAGTGCAATATTACATTCTACCAACTCTGCACAAGACTTTCAGTGTTTTTCCAACCTTAACAACACTAATTTGCTATATTTATTGACTTTTCTTTTGTTTTCTTTTTTTTTTTAGAGAGAGATATTTTTGCTGTAAGGACCATGCACTTGTCAGAGAGACAGACAAAGAGAGAGCAAGAGTGAGAAATCAACCACCGCCCCCTGGGGCAGATGGACATGTGGCAATACCTTCTCTCCATTCTCTTGAGATTTGGGGCACTCATGCACATGTGCCTAGTTTTATTTATTTATTTATTTATTTATTTATTTGGAGAGGTTTTTGCCATAGGGCATGTGTGCTTGCCAGACAGACAGAGAGAGAGAGACCGAGAGACAGAAAGCGAGAAATCACCCCCCAGGGGGGATGGCCACACCGCAATCCCTTCTCCTCTATTCTACTCGCAGGATCTTGGGCATACACGCACACACGCCCGGCGTGAGTTTTAAGCCACCGGGTCCGGGACGTGAACCGTATTGGCTACATGGGAGTCCAGAGACATAGCCATTACGCTAACTGCTGATCCCCCTAGCTTTATTTTTTAACACCTCGAAGTCCAGTACTTGAACCATGGTTGGCCATGTTGGTGTTCAGCACTTGAAACACTATGTCCCTCTTGGTCCCAATTTTTTGTATTTTTTTTTCCTTTTTTTGGAAACGTTTTTGCTGCAGGACGCATGTGCTTGCCAGAAAGACAGAGACAGAGAGACAGAAAGCAAGAAATCATCCCCCAGGAGTGATGGCCATGCCTCAATCCCTTCTCTTCCTTTCTCCTCTCTGGATCTTGGGCATGCACGCACACATGACCAGCATGAGTTTTAGCTACCGCATCCGGGACTCGAACTGTAGTCAGCTATGTGAGAGTCCAGTGACATAGCCATTACGCTAACTGCTGGTACCCCAATTTTTTGTATTTTTGATAGTAGCTATTCTAGCAGATCTGAAGTATCTCATTACAGTTTTGATTTACGTATTCCTCAAGATTAGTGATACTAAGCATTCCCTCAACTGGTTTATTTGGCCATTTGTGTATCTTTTGTGAAGTTAAGAGCATGGGTTCTGATCACAAAAAGTAATTTAAACTTCAATAATTACTTCACAGCCTTGGGGTTGGGAATCAATGAAACTAAACACCAGGTTTTCTCTCAAGTATGATCAGAATTGTATATACTTGTCTCAGAAGATTGTCATAAATATTACATGAAATAATACATGTAAAATATTTATCATAATAAATAAAAAGAAGGTTTGATTTGAATAAATGATTGTTATCTTATTTGAAACTATGGGATTCTAATATGGATAGTATATTCATAATATTAGCTTGATAATTAATGTTTATTTTAGGATGCTATGATTTTTTTTTCACTTTGATAGATAGATCCAAGAAGGGATACTGTATAATATTTAGAAAAAGGTGAAAATTGATTTAACTGTAGGTGCGATATTGTGTTGAAGAGCTATAGGACTTATTCATCTTGCATAACTGAAACTTTGTACTCCTTTATTTACCTTGATTGATACATGCTATGCTTCTTATGTTTGTGGAATCATTACTTTCATCATTATGGAGTATCATCATGATTTACCGCTATGAATATTGCCTCTATTCCATTCTCTCTATTCTCTTTCCCCTAGCATCTTATTATAAATGAATACATTTTTATGGTCTATGTCCTTCATTAATTTTGTATTTCTCTTGTCTCTCTATGCAGCTTTCTGAGTAATTTCTTTGTATGTATCATTTCCTAGTGTGCTAATTTTCTTTAAAATTGTGCCACTGCATGAGATTATATATCCATTTACAGATTTCTTATATTTTTCTCATATTCCATATTTATATTTCTTATTAGTGACAGATTTCTTATATTTTTTCTCATATTCCATATTTATATTTCTTATATCAGAAAGTTCCCTTTCCCATCTGACTATTCATCCTGTTTATTCCTTGGAATATGCTTAACTTTTAATGCATCCAGTACTACTTAAACATTTTATATGCAGCTATTAAAACACCATTTTGAAGGGGTTAATTCTGTTGTTTCTGCTTTGTCAATATGATATCTTGACTTTAACCATCTTAATCATTTTCTCTGAGCTCTCTTATTTTTTTTTCTTTTTTGAGAGTTCATTCTTTGATTGTCTAGCATAGGATTTCTGCTGCAAGAACAGTTAGATTAAACTTATTTTAAATCTAACAGTAGCTCAAGAATGCCTCAACCCAGAAACATTTCAGTCGCATTGAGAGTTTTGATTCAAGAGAGGAATTCAAGGAGCCAGCAGGTAGCGTGGTGGTTAAATGCGCTAGATTCTCACATTGTTGACCAGGGTTCAAGTCCCAGCCTTGGCGGCTTGCTTTCTTTCCCTTTCTTTCTCTCTCTCTCTGTCTGGTCAAATTAATAATAATGATAATAATAATAATAACAACAACAACAACAAATGGAATTAATTAAACAAATAAATCTTAAAGAAAAAGAAAGAAAGGAGTTCAAGATTCAGCTTCCCAACACTCAAGACCCTTACAGCACTGTGCACTTCTACCATCCCGCCAAAGTGTTCATCAGCCCTCTCAGGTTTCCATCTGTTTTGAATACTTACATCTGCAGTCCTGGCTTCCAGAAGCTAATAGTCAGGCACTGAGCCACCAAACTCAATTCTTCATCTTGCAAATATGGTATACAGTGAGACTAGTGGATAGATTTTTGTTTTTGTTTTTGTTTTGCTTTGTAGTTTTATAGCAGGGAATTTCCTTAATCATTCTGGCCTTTTTCAGATCAATAAATATGTAATTTCCCTTTCTTTCTCTCTCTCTCTGTCTGGTCAAATTAATAATAATGATAATAATAATAATAACAACAACAACAACAAATGGAATTAATTAAACAAATAAATCTTAAAGAAAAAGAAAGAAAGGAGTTCAAGATTCAGCTTCCCAACACTCAAGACCCTTACAGCACTGTGCACTTCTACCATCCCGCCAAAGTGTTCATCAGCCCTCTCAGGTTTCCATCTGTTTTGAATACTTACATCTGCAGTCCTGGCTTCCAGAAGCTAATAGTCAGGCACTGAGCCACCAAACTCAATTCTTCATCTTGCAAATATGGTATACAGTGAGACTAGTGGATAGATTTTTGTTTTTGTTTTTGTTTTGCTTTGTAGTTTTATAGCAGGGAATTTCCTTAATCATTCTGGCCTTTTTCAGATCAATAAATATGTAAGTCAGGACTCTCCAGAGAAAAACTATAAAAAACAATAGGGGAGATCTATATCTCTCCATCTATCTGTTTATCTACTTATCTATCTAACTAGCCGAGAGAGAAGAAAAGGGAAATATTTTTTTCCAAAGGAATTGATTTACACATTTGCGGAGATCGACAGTTCTGAAATCTGTAGAGCAGGCTATCAGACTGGTAATGCAGGTAAGAGATGATGTCACAAACGTTAGTCTGAAATCTGAAGGACGAATCAGCAGGCTGGAAACTCAGTGTCCCTATGTTGTATGTACTCTTTGGAAAGAACTTTCTCAGGAGACCTCAGTCTTTTTCTAAAGGCCTTCCAAGGATTGGATATTATGGAAATCAATCTGCTTTAAAGTCTATGATTCCAAATGCTAATCATATCTTTTAAATTTTTTTCAAAATATTTTTATTTCCATTTAATCACTGTACATCTTTATAGTATACAACATTTTTTCAACATGAATACAATGCATATTACTCAAGTCAACGCTATTGCCATATATTATACATTATCATCAACAGTTTACTTTCATTTTGGGGTCTATTAAATGTTTTATTGTTTTTTTTATCCCCTGATCCCTTCTCTACCAGCTAACCAGATCTTAAAAAAGTACCTACACATGGGACCAGCAGTGGTGTAATGGCTATGTCGCTGGAATCCCATGTAGTTGACTGTGGTTTGAGTCCCGGACTTGGTGGCTTAAAACTCACATCAAGGACATGTGCATGTGTGCCCAAGATCCTGAGAGAGAATGGAGGAAAAGAGATTGCAGTGTGGCCATCCCCCTTGGGGGATGATTTCTCACTTTCTGTCTCTTTGTCTCTCTCTGCCTTTCTGGCAAGCACACATACCCTATAGCAAAAACCTCTCCAAAAAAAGTATCTATGCAGAAATATCTAGACTAGTATTTGACCAGATAACCAGCCACCATAGCCTATCCAACTTGATGCATATAATTAACCATAAGAGGGATCAGCAGATGGTGTAATGGTTACATCACTGGACTCCCACATAGTTGACTATAATTTGAGTCCATGACCCTGCAGCTTAAAACTGAGGCTGGCCACATGTGTGGGCAAGCCTAAGATCCCAAGAGGAGAATGGAGGAGAATGGGTGGCAGTTTAGTCTTTGCCCCAGAGGGTGATTTCTTCCTTTCTGTCTCTCTGACTCTCTGGAGAGTGCATGTACCCTATAGCAAATATCTCTCCAAAAAAAAAAATTGACCGTAAGAGTAGTTTTTCCAAAACTTTCTCTAACCTAAAGTCCAATTTTTATAGAGCATGAGAATCCTCACTATTGTTTTTTCTTTTTTCTTTTTTTTTCTTTTTTGTGGGTAGGGGGGAGGTTTTAACTATAGGGTGCATGTGCTTGCGAGTAAGATAGAAAAAGAGACTGTAAGGTGGGAGATTGGATGGTAGAAAGAGGGTGGGAGAGGGTGGGTATGAGCTGCAAGGTGAGGAAACATTCGACAGAGGGAAAAAATAAAGTTCTCTATTTAAAACATAAGTATAGTTAGTATACATTATGATGGAGATTTTATGCAAAATGTGAAATTAATCTGAAAATTTTAAAAAAAAAAAATTTATTTCAAAAGAAAAAATCACCTTTTAAAAATAAATTAAAACTTTTATGGACCCAACAGAAGTTTCCTGGGCTCTAGGTACACTGTATTGTATTCCTTGTCTCATAGATAGCCCAAGCTTTATCTTCCTTCTAGTGTTCAACTTTACCTACTCTCCAAGCAAAAATATCTACACTTAAAACCCTGAAAGAAAACTAAAATGCCCTGTTTTAAAGATGATTTAATTTTCCAGGCGCGTGTGTGTGCGTGACCAAGGTCCCGAGAGGAGAACGGAGGAGAAGGGATTGAGGTGTGGCCATTCCCCCTGAGGGCTGATTTCTCGCTTTCTGTTTCTCTGTCTCTCTCTGTCTGGCGAGCGCACACGCCCTATAGCAAAAACCTCTAATATTTTTTCCTTTCACTTGAATAAAAATGTGCTTCTTTGAATTCAAACTGTAAATCTAAAGTTTCAGACCATCTATATGACTAGTAGAAATCATCCAAATGTGGAAATATAAGAAAAATTAACATATATATTTGTATTACATACTATCATATTACCAAGATTTTACCACCGGACTTTGTCTTTTATCAATTTATTTTTGAAAAGTAATTTTATCTTAAGAAATTGGATATATGTGTATATATCTTACATCTAAGGGAGGAGGGAATAAAAGGGCTATGGAGCCCAATACTGGAGCCAGCCAGTGGCATGGTGGTTAAGGCAGCTGGATCCCACATGACTGATTCATAGTTAAAGTTCTGGACCCGACAGCTTGGGAAACACGCAGGATATGTGTGCTTGCTTGTGTGCCCAGATCCCAAAAGGAGAGAGAGATGGGAGAGAAGGAATTGAGGCATGACTTTATGCCATGGAAAGTGCTTTCAGTCTCTCTGTGTCTTTTTGGCAAGCACATGC
This sequence comes from Tupaia belangeri chinensis, assembly GCF_000334495.1. NCBI lineage: Eukaryota > Metazoa > Chordata > Mammalia > Scandentia > Tupaiidae > Tupaia > Tupaia belangeri. The sequence continues at coordinate 163,260 of NW_006202743.1, forward strand.
CCTCTGACAAAATGAAGGAAGGAAAACAAGTGGAACAGGGCCAGCAGATGGTGTGACAGTTAAGGTGGCTGGATCTCACTTGACCAACTTCTGGGTTTGAGTTCTGGATGTGGGGGCTTGAAAATAACACCATGAAGGAAATGGAGGAGAAAGAATTGTGGTATGACCATCTCCCTTGGGGTATGATTTCTCACTTTCTTTCTGTCTCTCTCTAAGTACATGAGCCATAGGGCAAACTTAAAAAGAAAAAATAAGAACAATAATGGATAAATGTAATAGTAATATCATTTTAAGTAAAAAGTTATCATTGACCCTAAATTTTTACATAAGATAGTTAAGAAAAATAGTTCACACTTTTTTCTTTATTTTTCGAATTAATCCTTTTCAGAAAATGTTTTCATCTAGCTTTCAACAAATAATGCATAGGTTCCATTTCCTTAATAGCATTTTTAAATCATCCTGGCAAAGTATCAGTATTTAATCAAAATAACCTCAAAGCAGATCTATGATCTTAACTAAATTTTTTATAGCACAAATTTACATAGATTTTCAAAGGACATCTAGATTTATGAGACTTTAAATATATGCATCTATACATACATATACACAGACATATATGAGCATATATATTAGAAATACATTATATTTTAAAGATATATAAATATATATTTGAATATGTATACTTTATATACTTGCTTGAAGTATAATTTATCTTTGAAATATAGTTTAATATTATTTGTGAATACTGAATATGTGCTTGTAAATGTTCATTTAAAAATATACCTTATATTAAACATACACATTAAATATATGTTAAATAAATAACATGTTTAAATATCTTAATATATGCATATACATATTTGTAACATTTAAATTGAGATAACTTCAGAAAAGCAAGTTGCCACAAACTTTTTAAAACTATTGCCAGAGAAGAGTAGCTTTCAAATCATCATAACCATTTTAGATTTTGAAAGAAAAACTTTGTAAAACACTGAAAATGCACCAATTCATTAGAAATAAAGCCTCTTATTTAATGACTTCTTTTTCTTGTTTAAAAAAGTAACTATAAAAGTACTTATAATGTTAATTGTTCATTGCATCTTTGTCTGGAAGAGAATGACATAAAATCAGTGATGTGTTTGTTTTAGTGTCTAAAGTCTAGTGTGAGGAAATAAAATCCACTTAGCATGAAAAGATATTTTTTCTTATCAAGATGCTTTTATTTTTAAGCCTGATTATGTGCCTATGATAGAAAAATATAGTTTAAAGAAAATAAAATAAAAATGTTGGTACCTCAGTTCTTGCTAATATGATGATAAACATAGTCAATATGTAAATAATAAATGAGATTAATTTACAAAGCAAACATACAGAAGGATATTTCTACAATTTTTGTATTATTATCTCTGCAGATAAATTAAATACTGGTGTAATGTGATGGACTCAGTTCATGCAATTCAAATAAAATCCTTGATTGAAGCTATAGTTTACAAGGAGAAATCGAAACTGAGCACCCATTACATTTGAGTAGCTATTGGGGATTACAAAATAGAATTTTCTAGAACAATCTATATGACAAATATAATAAATGTAATTGCAAAGTAAATTTTGAACATAAATATTGCCTTTTTGAGTTCTGGCCCAATAACCTAGTGGTTAAGGGAACGAACTCTCACATTACTTAACTGTAATTTGAGGGCATGTGCATGCCTGCAAAAATCCTAATAGGATGAGAAATGAACAAGTACTGTAGCATGACCATGCTCCATTGGGGAGTTCTTCCTCCCTCTTTCTCTGTCCCCTAGATCTCTCTCTTTTTGTTTTTCTCTGGCAAGGAAACATGTCCTCTGAAATTAAAATAAATACATAAATAAATAAAAATAAAAAAGATTTTAACCAGTTTTAAAGCAAGTAGAAGGCCATCCAAACCAAACCAAACCAAAACAAAATGTTCTGATGGTTTCTGAAACTACATAATTACATTATTTTATTACAGAATGATTTCGAATTTAATTTTCTTAGTCTTTATCTTTCTTAGTCTTTATTTAGCCCTGCTTTATTTCTCTTTCTTGTTCCTCCAAGGGCCTTTAAATATGCACAGTTTAAGATATACAACTTTCTTTTAGTTTTAAAACTCATGACTACTCTTAGATAAAACATATTGAGTGTCTCTGTGAACAGAAAACCACCAAAAATCAAGTAGTTGAACTAGAAACTATTTTCTTAGATGTAGGATCTCCAGTAAAAATTCCAATTTCTTAACATATTTTTCAATCTCTATATCAATAAATAGTGATAAATAAAATTTCATTCAAAATAAAATTATTTTTGGAAGTTATAATATAATTTGATATCTTGCCATCTTATAATCATAAAAGAAACTCATATACATCTCTGTACCCATATTAATATGCTATTCATATTATAAACATCATAAATTGACAGACAATTAGACATTTTTAAAAAGTTGTATTTAAATTATTTAGAAAATGAAAAATGAATTTACAAGCCAAAATTTAAATAAAATCCACTATTATGTTTTCTCCCTTGTATTTTCCTCTTCTAAAGATCTTTATATCTTCAAATGCCTTTGGGTCACTATTTAGCTTCCTTTCATTTTAGTATGAAGGACTCTATGTGGCATTTCTTGTAGAGTCAGAGTGTTGATAATTAGCTCTCTAATTGTTTGCTTAATTGGAAATGTCTATTATTTCTCCTTAACCTTTACAAGATAGCTTTGTCAGGTAACCTTACCTACATGAACTTTGATTTTGAACCCAGATCTTTTGTGTTTTTAAAAATAATACTGATAAAGGGGCGTGGTGGCACCGCGCTATGGCAAAAACCTATGGAGACTGGAGGATTGCGGCATCGAGTCCATCTCACTCTCTCGCTCTGTCTCTCTTGGTGAGTGCACAAAAAAATAATACTGATAAAGAATATGCGGGAATACATTAGAAAAACTATATCATTTAGAAGTGCAAACCTCTCTAGAAAATATTAAATAGTCTAATAAAAGAGCAATAAAGTAATGGTATAGATTCTACCTGTCCACCTGGAGAATTTCTGGGGGACAGTGATGTGCAGTGGTAAGCACTAGACACACATGAGAAAGTGCTGGTTACAGTAGCAGTGCCTCCCTGAGTTCTCTAACAGCAAGTGCTTGACCATGATCCAGACTGGGAGTATCATGGTGTGGAGATGAATTTTGAGGTGCTTATCTCTCTATCTCTTCTCTGTACTCTCCTATGAAAAAAATGAATGGTTACTCTCTTAGAAACAAATAAACAAAGAATTTCAGAATATAAGTAAGGCCAATAGTAACAAGGGAACTACTTTATGAAAAGATTATTTCTTTCTGGGGCGATTTGGAAATTCATAACTAACTCAACAAACAAAAACTGGGACCAGTTGCTGAAAAATATTAGATGATGCATTTTATTTTATGTTTTAATCATTTATTTGCCAGATAGCATGCATACTTCCCAGTAAAAAGAGGGAGGTAGAAGGAAAGGAAGAAGATACCTCTCCCCCTAAATGGGAAATAGTCATACCGAAATCCCATCTTTTCCATTTCTCCATTCTTTCAGGATTTTCGGTACACACAAACACACACACACACACACACACACACACACACACACGTTCTGTGCTTTAGAATCAGTTGGGCTGGGTCTCGAACCTAGAGTCAGCCATATGCAATTTAATTCTCTCAACCACCAAGCCATAGGACCAGCCCAGACGATGCATTTTAGAATTGTGTACTCAGTTTTAAGTTTGGATATTTGGGAAACATTCAGGAAATGTACTGCTGGCTGCTTTCTAAAATCATAATGATTATAATGATTATATCAGCAAAATAATGGTAGTGATATGCACTTCTTGCAGGTGTTCATACTTATTTCTATTTTGAATAGTTCTGAATATCAAACAAATATTCTATCAATCAAGAGTAACCAAGAGAATAATTAACTTCCTTCAAATTTGAATTGCTTTGGTTTTTCTTCCCTGAAATAGTATAAACAGCTGTAAAAAAAATTTGTCCTAGGAGTTAATTCTTGGAAAATACCTTTCTTTTATATTTATTTATTTATTTATTTTTGAAGGAAATAAAATTCAGTTTATATATCTAGTCACATCCCTGCTGGGAACCTTTTAAGGTTATTTAACAAAATATCAGAAAAAGGAGGGAGATTCATGTGCTGAATAGGTGAGAGAGAGAATAAGTCTGGTGTAGAATAGACAGACAAAGGCACTGTGATTATTTCCCCCTTCCCACACTTCCCATAGTTATCAAAGCTAGCAGATTAAAATGCTTAAAGGAAAAAAAAACCTTTAATTTATATATATGACTGGCTTTAGAGACTTTGTTCTAAAATGCAAATATCACCAAGAAATTCAGAAGTCCAAATGGACCAGTTTAAAACATCTCAATGTTCACTAATTGAGTAGAGCACTCTGCTTCTTTTAGACAATGTAAGTTTTCTGCTGGGTAAGAGAAAGAGAAAAGTTGGCTGAGTATGGAATGTGGATAATGCAGAGAATGGACAAGCAAGAATTGAGCCACCCCAGTGCCTGGAGAATCTCTAGGAAGGTAATGAAAGAGAAGGTGAGAAAGATTTCTGAAGACAGTTCACTTTACTATATTTTTTTCCTCACCTGGGATATATGGGTTTGGGGTAAGTGTTGTCTAAGTCATAGGATAAATATAGCTCAGTTTATCCTCCCCACTCCTCACACTATCTGGTATCTACAGTCATCCTCTCTACTTTTACATCTTTGAATCTTTGACTTTTTTCCATATAGTGCAGATGTTTAGCATATATTGAGTGGGTACATAGAGTGTTTATATTTCACAGTCTGGTTTATTTCGCTTAGCATTAGATCCTCTATATTCATATACTTTGTATTAAATGACAGAGTCTTACCATTCTTTATGGTTGAGTAGTCTTCCATTGTGTATATGTGCCACATTTTTACTTCAGTAATCAGTTGTATTAAAAGTTATTTTGCATAAAATAGTCCAATAGAAGGAAAGATGTTAAAAAAATGAATCTAAACAACATAAACTGTTAAAAATGAAAGTTAATTCAGATGTGATGCTTCCTTCTTCAGATTAAAGGCAGCTAGGAATATATTATATTTGTGGGTTTATTTGTCTCAACAGTGATATGGTACTATCCAAAATCTTCACAGACACCAAAATAAGTAAAATGTACATGCTGTCTGACAAAGGAAGTCATTAAAAAATCCTGGGTCTACAAAGTTTCTTCTGAGCTACCATCGTTCAGGAGCTTTCTATCAATAGAAATATATAATTCCCTGCTTTTAAAGTTGTACTTCTTGACTATGTTTAAAATGATAAAGATACCAGAATACTACACACACAGACATTTTATTAATATTGGATGCACACACTTCTTGAAAACTTCATGCTAACTACTCTTTTAAGAGTTTTTCCATTATAGATAATTTTTCCAATAACTCTATGGTTTCAAAATTATTTTTAATGACCATTTTACAGATGAGGAAAGGAGAGTTAAAAATGTAGCTTTACAAGACTGCACAGCTAGTGAGTTGTAGAACCAGGATACAAAACCAGGAAACCTGTTCCCAAAGTCTGTACTTTGAACTGCTATGCTATTTTGCTTCTCCAATTAACTCTCAAAAAACTAATGGTTTTCCTATAAAAGGAATTTTCCTCTTGCATATACTTCTGTTTTTCTTTGTGGATTTTTAGATACAAAGAAGACTCCATAGACATCAATAAACACTCTACTCTTAAAAAAAAAGATAAAAGAAAAAAGAACTTTATAAGTTTTAAAGTAAGAATAGTTACAGATACAAATGAGCATTTTTGAGAACTAAATAAAATTCAGGTCATTTCACAAGCCATCAAATTTGTAATTATTTGGGTGCAGTGACTTGCATTATTACCTGGCCAGCTTTTCCAAGTACCTTTACATGATACTGAAGGAACAGTTAGCTTGGCCAAAAAATGTTCATTTGTTTCCCAGTGATGACAATTATCCATCTCCTCCTCTTTCATAGACTTTTAATCTCTAAATGGAAAATGCTGTCAGCCAAATTTATAGATATCCTCATTTGAGACAAGGACATCAAATCCAGAGATTATGTTGAACAGCGAATATGCCAGCAAACCAAGCCCAGGAAATAGAAAGTAAATAACACAGGAAGACGCCCAACAGGCAACAGAGTCAAATGATGGCTGCCAAGTGATGGCTGCTTGATCAAAGGCAATGGGCCAGTTTCCCAGGATCAGGTTAGAATTAAATGATTAACCCACAGGGTTGGAAAAGCTCACTGGGATACCGAGTAGAATCTCAGTGCCCTGGAAGGATCCCCACAGACTGAAGCAGCTGCTGCCTCTGCTATAAGCCTTGATGCCAACAACACACTGGCTAAATTCATTTCTATTTCCTCAGCTTTCTAATTAACACTATGAAGCACACATCATGTTTTTACCCTATGTTCCATCCAAATGTAGTTGGACAAGATTGTTTCTTCTTATTCTAAAGTGTCACTGTAAATATGCTTCAGAATTTCTCACTATGATGCACTCAGCTGCCAGCCTCTCTCTTTCATGTGCAGTAGAATTGAATTGAGTCCATTTGGGGGTCACCTTCTTAACAAAGTATTCCAGGCTGTACCCCAGGCTCTCCTCCAGATCCCTGCCTTCTCCGGACTGGTGCAGAGACAAGCATCTTTGCTCCTCACTTTCTGGCTCTCCACTCTTCTAGAAGAATTTGAGTATCCAGCCTATGTGCGACTGCTTTGTCCCAAGCTCCACTGCTCTGCCAGTTCATTTCATCTTGTTCTTCCCTGCCCTGAAACAGACTGTGTCTGGTCTGTATAAGACACACTCTTGTACAGTGCTTGGCGGTTTTCTAATGACCAGTTGTTTCTTTTTTTTTTTTTTAATTTTTTTTTGAGAGGTTTTCGCTATAGGGCGCGTGCACTCGCCAGACAGAGAGAGAGACATAGAGACAGAAAGCGAGAAATCACCCCCGAGGGGGGATGGTCATGCCGCAATCCTCTCATTCTTCTCTCGGGATCTTGGACATGCACACACACACACACCCGGCATGAGTTCTAAGCCACCGGGTCTGGGACGCGAACCACGGTCAACTATGTGGGAGTCCAGCGACATAGTCATTACGCTAACTGCTGGTTCCCACCAGTTGTTTCTTTTTTGCTTTAAATTTAAACCTGCTGCAAACTGGAGACTAATTATTATTCTCACTGTGAAAATCAAGAAAGGAGGCTTGAAAGATTAGCCAACTTCCTCCAGAATAGAGTTAATAACAGAGTAGCAATTTTGTGATTCCAAATCTAGCTTCGCATCACTGCTTTTCTTGCTTCATCTTGCCACTAATTGTTTTGGGTAGCCATACTCTTTCCTGTACCAGAAAGTAAGTTATAGGGCTCTGACTTTGTCCTGGCACTTAGTTCAGTAAAATATGTGTAATATGTGAAAAGTCGTTTTCTATAGAGTATCTGAATAACCTCTCTGAACCGTGCTGGTGGCATAGTAGTTAAGGCCTCACATGGCAGACAGCACAGTATGAGTTCAGATCCTAGCAGCCTGAAAATTATAGTGGACACATGTATGTGCCCCAAATCCACAGATGAAAATGAAGAAGGGATTATGCTGTGGCCATTTTCCCAGTGGTTGCTTTCTCACTTTTTCTCTCTCTCTTCTCAGCAAGCACATGCATCTTATAGCAATTTTTTGAAAATACTCATATACAACTGGAAAACTAAATTCCTACAACTAATAAGTGTACAATTTATATTCAAGTCACTTATAGGATTTTAGAGAAAATCATAATAAGAGTGTCAAAGAAACAGAGATCATTTTTCCTTTTCTTTTTCAAATTGAAAATCTAATAGATCATTACTGCTCTGACTCTTATATGTCTGGAAAATTAAACACCAGGAAGAGAATGCCTTTACGTTCATTCAGCAAACATTTATTGCATGCCTACTTCATAAACACTCCATTAAAATCTGTACAACATACATTTGTACAATGATGGAAGGTTCAATGTGAACAAGTCACCCTTGAGGGGTCACAGACTACCTTAAAATGTGAGCAAACAATTGAAAGGAAATGAGCATATATTACATACCTACTGTGTTCAAAGTACTATGATGAATGTTTAACATGTTTTTGTTCATTTTAGATCAAAAACCTGAGCAAAAATATTAAGCAATGAGCCCATATTACCTAGTGGTTAAGAGTCAAAGTAGATTTAAATCAAAATATACTTCAAAGCAAAACAAAATGATTTGATCAAGCACTCCTAACTGGCTTCTTGACCCAAATTATTCATTCCTTCAGGATTTTTTCCAGAGTTAATTTCTCGCACAATTAATCCATAACCTTGAAATTATTTCACAAATAAACCAACAAGGGTCACCCAACTGAGAAAACAAGACTTAGTCCTCCACACGTGTGTCCGGAAGATGCTTTTGTTGGCTTTGCTCTCTGATAGAATCTGAATGTTACAATACATGACAAAGAGCAAAAGGAAAATAGTTTTTTCCCAATGTATCCAAAGTGTACATTGTGGGGCAGATTAAGGCAGAGAGTGTAGGAAATAGGATGGAATGAAAGAAAAGACCTAAAGATGTGCACAGGAATAAGGCAGAGAACACGAGAGGCAGGCTGCACCATCCCCAGAGCTCCATGTTCCATCATAACAACACAGTACCCTTGTCCGGACAATGTCAATAGTTGTGTAGTTACCACATAAATAGAACCGTATCTCATTAATCAGTAAGAACATCTGCACCTATAACTCATGCAGTGAATAATGATTTAGCAGCTGTGCACGTTAGAATAAGGCTTGTGTGAGATTTTTAAAATAGGGATAATACTTCTATCAGTTTGACAGAAACTCCAACTGGTATGGTTTATTTTATTCTCTCTAAAAGTAAATACAAACAATCTCTCCTGAAGATAGCAAATGATGATATTTTTGTCTTAAGCAATGCCTATATTTGTGAATATTCTGGTGATATACTTTTGGTTATTAAATACAAAAAAGGACAAAAAATTAAGTGGTTTTTTTTTTTTTTTTTTTTTTTGTCTTTTAAAGGTTTACATTTGCTTTGGGTCAATCACAATGCACCAGAACCTAGATCCTGCAAGACTGACTACAGCTGAATCTCAGTCACGATGGCCTGAAAAGCATGCCAAGCCCATGTGTATGAATGCCCCAAATCTTGACAGGAGGAAAAATAATGGAGATGGGATACCCAAGACCATGACCATTGCGAAGTTGTCTCTCTGTCTCTCTCTGTATTTTTCTCTCTCTCATAAGCACATATCCTTTGGCAATTAAAAGGGGGAAAAAAAAAGAAAAGTAAAAAAAAAAAAAAAAGGCTTTGGTAATCTTTGTCATCCTAATTGTGTTCTATGACTTGTGATTCTAAACAAGATAGAAATTTCTTTGCCAGTGATTCTCAAATACAATAAATTATTCTGTTTTACACTTAATTGTTAGAAAGTTACATAATTTCTTATCTAGAGTAAGAAGTAAATAATATTATAATATAGTTGTAATTATAGTTTAATTACTTAACTGAAAAATTTTATAAAATACTATTCTCACTTTACAAGATAAACTTTTGTAATGAACTGCATTGTACCAGCAAGCACATTCATCTCTTTATAGAATAAATTGATAAAGAAAATACCAAAATCAGTAAGAAGACAAATAATATTAATTAAATGATCTCCTGTAGAATACCATTTTACATTGGTGCTATAACACTGAATTTTAAAAATACACTTCAATCAATTGTGTTGTCTGAAATGATTTATTATTTCCCACAGGTTTTATTCACTAAAATAGTACAGCTTAGAGAGCATTCAACTCTTCTTAGAGCTTGTGAATGGTTAGACACTTGGCCAGTATAATTTCCATCGAGGTTTATATGAAATACTTCAGAATCTGAGGGTCTCATAAAGGGAGAATTGATTGTGATACTATGAACATCACATACTACACAAGGAAAATGGCTCATAGAAACATATGATAGAAAAACATATGATTATAAAATTAACCAAAATTATTTTTTTTCATTGATCACAAAATGTTAGACTTTCCAAAAACATATTCAAAATGGACTAATTATACACCTTTATTCAAATTTCTACACTTGCCTCCAAGATACTATATTTTTATTAGCTGTAAATTTCTGTATATGTGTTTATTTTTATGAATTAAATGACAAAAATAAAATAAATACTTATATAGTAAATATATATGTAGAATGCTGTAAAACAATTTAAATCTTGAAATCAATGTTTTTCCTTGGCTTAGAGGAAATCAGTTACCAAATAATTCTAAGATAACATTTGCAGAGCGTCATCAATTAGCACAGTGGTTAAGCACTGGATTCCCACACGGGCTAACAACAGTTCAAGTCCTGAATCCAGTGACTTGAAAATAACACTGGGCATGTATGCGTGCATGTCTAAAACCTAGAGAGGAGAATGGAGAAGGGATTACCGTGTGGTCATCCCAAATGTGGGGAGAGGTGGATTTCTCACTTTCCTTCTCCTTGTCTCTCTCTGTCTTTCTCCTGTGAGGACATGTGCTCTACAGTACAAACCTAAAAAAAAAAAAAAAAAAAAAGAGATACATTTGCAGCAGAAACAATTAAATAATTTATATTTCAGAAAAGGCACATAGAATTTGGTATGATGACAGAAGCTATACAAAACTGCCTACGATTTTAAGCCTTAGGAAATCATCCCTTCATCTAGACAAATATGCAGATATTATGCTTTCAACAAAGGAGTTAAAATGGCTAAAAGCTAAGATTTATAGAAAACTGAGGCTTTTTTTTTGAGAAGTTGTTTTTTGTTTATTTGTTTGTTTGTTTGTTTGTTATAGGGCGTGTGCATTCTCCAGAAAGACAGAGACAGAGAGAGAGAAAGTGAGAAATCACCCCCCAGAGGGGATGTCTACGCCACAATCTCTTCTTCTCCTGTCTCCTCTTGGGATCTTGGGTACGCATGCACACAAGCCTGGCATAAGTTTAAACCACCGGGTCCGGGACTTGAACTGCGGTCAACTACCTGAGAGTCCCATTACACTAACTGCTGGTCCCGAAAACTAAGGCTTCTAAAAACACTTTAGCCTATCTCTCCTTAGGGAACAGCCATTCATGAAATATATATATATATATATATATAAATAAAATATGTGTGTGTGTATATATATAATACATACATATTATACATATATAATAGGTGTTATAATATATATAACATATATAATATGTATTTTATGTGTACATATATGTGTTACATAGTATATAAAAAAACTGCATATTTACATTGTATTTATGTTTGAGGAGACTTCAAGAAGTTCAAGGAAAGACTAACCCCATAGCCTAGTAGTTAAGGCACCTGGACCCACAAGGCTAACTACAGTTCAAATCCTGGCATGGTAGTTTGGAAACTATTCCAGTCACAACTTCATGTATGCCACAGTCGTGACAGTATGGGGAAACAAAGAAGTAGAGATTGTGGCATGACCACACCCCATTAGGGGATTGCTTTCATCTTCTCTCTGTCTCTGACTTCCTGTCTCTTTCTTGCAAGTGCGTGTGTCTTCTGGTAATTATAAAAAGTTTATGGAAAATGGAATGTTAAGTACTTGTTAATTTGAGTGCAAAAAATTGAAATTCATAGCTTTTATTAAAACACGTTTTTCATGAACATTTTGAATACCCCCCTCATTTATATTTGTATCTGCCCTCCATTTTAATGCATTGACTTTTGTAATTAACACTAAAATGCCTGAAATAAACAAGAACATTTATTGTAATGATTAACAAGTAGGAACCATATATAGCTCTAACTGTACATTATAAATTACAAAATGTCTAAACAAATCTAATTCTAAAAATTGTAGAAATAGTACTTTATCTCAGGGCCAGCAGATAGCATGGTACTTAACACTCTTTACTCCCACATAGCAATCCTGGACCCAACAGCTTGAAAATCACACGAGGGCATATGCATGCATACATGCCCAAAACCTTAAGAGGAGAAGGGAGGAGAAGGGATTGTAGTCTCTCCTTGGGGGAAAGGGTGATTTCTCACTTTCCCTATCTTTGTCTGTCTCTTTCTCTCCCTCTGATGAGCACATTCACCCCAAGGCAATATGACTCTTACAAATATCTATGGACCCAATTTAGGGACACTTGAACACTTGAAAGAAAAACTGGTAGATCAAAAAGGAGAGAGAGACTGCAAAACACTAGCCAACGGGGTTCTCAACACCTCACTATTTCCTTTAGTCAGATCATCTAGACAGAAAATAAGCAAGGAGACACAGGATCTAAACTATACCATAAATCAGACGAATTTGACAGACATCATAAAACCTTCCACCCCTAAACCATGAAATGTACATTTTTTTCGCACCCCTACATAAAACCTTTTCAAAGATTGGCCACATGACAGGGCACAAAACAAGTCTTTATGGAATTGAAGACATAAAATCCATATCCAGTATCTTCGCCGACCACGATGGAATTAAACTTGATATTAATGTGAGTAAAAGCCTTCAAAAATATACAAACACGTGGAAAGTAAACAACCTACTCATGAATGACTTCATAACTACTAAAGAAATTAAGACTGATATCAAAAGATTCATTTAAACCAATAAGAATAAGTACACAAGTTTCCATAATCTATGGGATACAGCAAAAGCAGTCAGAAGAGAGAAGTCCATAGCAATTAGTGCACATAAAAGACGGAAAGATGGCAATTGGACACTCTAACGTCATGCCTCAGGGAATTGGAAAAATAATTTAAAAATTCAAAAAATGTCACAGAAAAAGGAATAATAAGGATTTGAGCATAAATAAATAAAATAAAAAACAAACTATATGGGAAATAAATAAAACCAAAAGGTGGTTCTCTGAAAGGATAAAATTGACACACAATTAGCTAGAATAATTAAGAAGAGAGAAAGGAATCATAAAAATCAAAAGTCTGAATAGACCCAAAACGAGCAATAAGATTAAATCAGCAATAAATAACCTCCCAATAATAAAAAGTCCAGGTCCTGATGGCTTCGCTTCTGAATCCTACAAAACTTTTAAAGAAGATTAATTCCCATTCTACTCATTTCTTAAGATCCTAAAGGAAGGAGACCCCCCCAATTCATTTTATAAAGCCCCCATCATCCTCATTCCAAAACAGATAAGGAGATGACAAAAAAGGAAAACCACAGACCAATATCTTGGATGAATATACATGCAAAAATTCTCAATAAGATACTAGCAAAATGTATCCAGTAACATATAAGAAGGATTATACATGACAACCAGGTAAGATTTATTCCAGGGATGCAAGGGTGGTTCAATATATGCAAAGTAATAAATGTAGTACATCATATTAACATAAAGAAGATTAAAAGATATGATCATATCAATCAATGCAGAAAAAAGTATTTGATAAAATACAACAATCCTGCATGATTAGGAGACTTAGCAAAATGGGCAAATAAGGGTCATTTCTCAACACAGTAAAAGTCATCTATGAAAAACCCATAGCTAACATAATACTGAATGGGGAAAAGCTGAAAACTTTTCCACTAAAAACTGGTATAAGAAGAGGCTGCCTACTTTCTCCACTACTTTTTGATATAGTGCTGGAAGTCCTACCAAATGCAATCATAAAAGACAATAAAATAAAAGGCATTCAAATATGGAATAAAGTGGTGAAGTTATCTCTACTTTTAGATGATATGATTATATACAGAGAAGATGCAAAGGCCAGCAGTTAGCATAATGGCTATGTCGTTGGACTCCCATGTATTCGACCGCAGTTCGTTTCCCAGACCCGGTGACTTAAACTCACTCCAGGCGTGTGTGCGTGCGTGCCCAAGATCCCAAGAAAAGAATAGAGGAGAAGGCATTGCAGTGTGGCCATCCCCTCTGGGGGGTGATTTCTCGATTTCTGTCTTTCTGTCTTTCTCCGTCTGGCGAGTGTATGTGCCCTATAGCAAAAACCTCTCAAAAAAGAAAAGAAAAAGTTTTTCTAAGTAATAAATGAATATAGCAAAATTATTGGATACAAAATCAACATACAAAATTATTTAGCATTTCTATATATGAACAACAAGCAGACTGAGGTAGAACTGAAGAAAGTAGTCCCATTTACCCCATTTACCATAACCACAAAAAGTATAAGATACCTAGGAATAAATCTAACCAAAGAAGTCAAAGACCCCTGCAATGAAAACTATGAAAATCTAAAAAAAAAAAAGAAATTGAAAATGACACTATAAAAAGGAATGATAACCCATGTTCCTGGATTGTAAGAATTAATAAACTAAAAATGGCAATTATACCCAAATTAATTCAGATATTTAGTGTGATCCCAATCAAATTATTAGAGACTTTGATCACAGATCTAGAAAAAATGATTATAGAATTTGTTGAAATCAGGACCAGGAGATGGCATAAATGGTTATGTGATTGGACTCCCACATAGTTGACTGTGGTTTGGGTCCAGAACCTGATGGCTTAAACCTCATACCAGACACACATGTGCATGCATGCCCAATATCCCAAGAGGAGAATGGAAAAGAAACAGAAGCATGGCTGTACCCCCTTGGGGGGGTGATTTCTCACTTTATGTCTCTATCTCACTGTCTCACTGGTGAGCACACACACCCTGTAGCAAAAATCTCTATAAATAAATAAATAAGAATTTATCTGGAATAAGACCCTGTATTGCTAAAGTAATCCTGGGCAAAAAGAATGGAGTAGGAGGCGTTTCACTTCTTAACCCCAAAATAAATTACAAATATGTGATAATGAAAACAACATGATATTGGCACACAAACAGACATGCAGATTAATGGAACAGAATAGAGACCCCAAGAATAAACTCCAAACATACAGCCAATTGATTTTGACAAAGGTCACCGGTAAATTCAGCGGGAAAAAAAAGAAAAAAGAAAAAACTTCTTTAGCAAATGGTACTGGAATAACTGGGTAGCCACCTGCGGAAAGATGAATCTGGACCTCTATCTTTCACCATTAATAAAAATCAACTCAAAGTGGATCAAATATCTAAACCTAAGACCTCAAAGTATAAAACTACTGATGGAAAACACTGGGGAAAATCTGGACGTCATCAGAGTAGGCAAAATCTTCTTAAATAAGACCTCCAAAGCATAGGTAATAATCCCAAACAGACAAATGGAATTACATCAGATTAAGAAGTTTCTGCATAGCAAAAGACACAGTAATTAATGTGAGCAAACAACCCTTGGAATGGGAGAATATTTCTGTAAATTATAAAGGACTGATAACCAGAATACACAAGCAACTCAAGTGACTTACCTGAAAAAGATAATCGACCCAATTAAAAGACGGAAAAATGAGCTGAACAAACTACTCTCTAAGAAAGACAAAAAGCATATGAAAAAAAATGCTCAACATCCCTCTTCGTAAGGGAAATGGAAATCAAAAACACAAGGGAATGCCACCTAACTCCAGTCAACATGGCTAAGATTAAAAAAAAGAAATGTTAAGTGTTGGCAAGGCTGTGGTGAAAAGGGAGTTCTCTACCTTGTTGGTGGGAATGTCAATTAGTCCAGCCACTGTGAAGAATAATATGGAAGTTCCTCAAAGATCTACAAATAGAACTACTTAGAACTACCACATGATCCAGCCATTCCACTCTTGGGTATCTACCCAAAGGATAGGAGAACACTCAGTCAGAAAAATGCTTGCACATCTATGTTTATTGTGGCATTATTCACAATTGCTAAGACATGGAACCAACTCAAATTTCCATAAACAGATTAATGGATTGAAAAATGTGGCACATATACTCTATGGAATACTACTCAGCCATAAAAAAATAGGACCCAGACTTTTGAAAGAAAGTGAATAGATATGGAAGATTTACTGCTGAGCAAAGCAAGCCAGGCTATGAAAGAAAGACATTGTTCCCACTTAA
>NW_006202743.1:183944-190323 GCF_000334495.1 Tupaia belangeri chinensis
AACAGCCATTCATGAAATATATATATATATATATATATAAATAAAATATGTGTGTGTGTATATATATAATACATACATATTATACATATATAATAGGTGTTATAATATATATAACATATATAATATGTATTTTATGTGTACATATATGTGTTACATAGTATATAAAAAAACTGCATATTTACATTGTATTTATGTTTGAGGAGACTTCAAGAAGTTCAAGGAAAGACTAACCCCATAGCCTAGTAGTTAAGGCACCTGGACCCACAAGGCTAACTACAGTTCAAATCCTGGCATGGTAGTTTGGAAACTATTCCAGTCACAACTTCATGTATGCCACAGTCGTGACAGTATGGGGAAACAAAGAAGTAGAGATTGTGGCATGACCACACCCCATTAGGGGATTGCTTTCATCTTCTCTCTGTCTCTGACTTCCTGTCTCTTTCTTGCAAGTGCGTGTGTCTTCTGGTAATTATAAAAAGTTTATGGAAAATGGAATGTTAAGTACTTGTTAATTTGAGTGCAAAAAATTGAAATTCATAGCTTTTATTAAAACACGTTTTTCATGAACATTTTGAATACCCCCCTCATTTATATTTGTATCTGCCCTCCATTTTAATGCATTGACTTTTGTAATTAACACTAAAATGCCTGAAATAAACAAGAACATTTATTGTAATGATTAACAAGTAGGAACCATATATAGCTCTAACTGTACATTATAAATTACAAAATGTCTAAACAAATCTAATTCTAAAAATTGTAGAAATAGTACTTTATCTCAGGGCCAGCAGATAGCATGGTACTTAACACTCTTTACTCCCACATAGCAATCCTGGACCCAACAGCTTGAAAATCACACGAGGGCATATGCATGCATACATGCCCAAAACCTTAAGAGGAGAAGGGAGGAGAAGGGATTGTAGTCTCTCCTTGGGGGAAAGGGTGATTTCTCACTTTCCCTATCTTTGTCTGTCTCTTTCTCTCCCTCTGATGAGCACATTCACCCCAAGGCAATATGACTCTTACAAATATCTATGGACCCAATTTAGGGACACTTGAACACTTGAAAGAAAAACTGGTAGATCAAAAAGGAGAGAGAGACTGCAAAACACTAGCCAACGGGGTTCTCAACACCTCACTATTTCCTTTAGTCAGATCATCTAGACAGAAAATAAGCAAGGAGACACAGGATCTAAACTATACCATAAATCAGACGAATTTGACAGACATCATAAAACCTTCCACCCCTAAACCATGAAATGTACATTTTTTTCGCACCCCTACATAAAACCTTTTCAAAGATTGGCCACATGACAGGGCACAAAACAAGTCTTTATGGAATTGAAGACATAAAATCCATATCCAGTATCTTCGCCGACCACGATGGAATTAAACTTGATATTAATGTGAGTAAAAGCCTTCAAAAATATACAAACACGTGGAAAGTAAACAACCTACTCATGAATGACTTCATAACTACTAAAGAAATTAAGACTGATATCAAAAGATTCATTTAAACCAATAAGAATAAGTACACAAGTTTCCATAATCTATGGGATACAGCAAAAGCAGTCAGAAGAGAGAAGTCCATAGCAATTAGTGCACATAAAAGACGGAAAGATGGCAATTGGACACTCTAACGTCATGCCTCAGGGAATTGGAAAAATAATTTAAAAATTCAAAAAATGTCACAGAAAAAGGAATAATAAGGATTTGAGCATAAATAAATAAAATAAAAAACAAACTATATGGGAAATAAATAAAACCAAAAGGTGGTTCTCTGAAAGGATAAAATTGACACACAATTAGCTAGAATAATTAAGAAGAGAGAAAGGAATCATAAAAATCAAAAGTCTGAATAGACCCAAAACGAGCAATAAGATTAAATCAGCAATAAATAACCTCCCAATAATAAAAAGTCCAGGTCCTGATGGCTTCGCTTCTGAATCCTACAAAACTTTTAAAGAAGATTAATTCCCATTCTACTCATTTCTTAAGATCCTAAAGGAAGGAGACCCCCCCAATTCATTTTATAAAGCCCCCATCATCCTCATTCCAAAACAGATAAGGAGATGACAAAAAAGGAAAACCACAGACCAATATCTTGGATGAATATACATGCAAAAATTCTCAATAAGATACTAGCAAAATGTATCCAGTAACATATAAGAAGGATTATACATGACAACCAGGTAAGATTTATTCCAGGGATGCAAGGGTGGTTCAATATATGCAAAGTAATAAATGTAGTACATCATATTAACATAAAGAAGATTAAAAGATATGATCATATCAATCAATGCAGAAAAAAGTATTTGATAAAATACAACAATCCTGCATGATTAGGAGACTTAGCAAAATGGGCAAATAAGGGTCATTTCTCAACACAGTAAAAGTCATCTATGAAAAACCCATAGCTAACATAATACTGAATGGGGAAAAGCTGAAAACTTTTCCACTAAAAACTGGTATAAGAAGAGGCTGCCTACTTTCTCCACTACTTTTTGATATAGTGCTGGAAGTCCTACCAAATGCAATCATAAAAGACAATAAAATAAAAGGCATTCAAATATGGAATAAAGTGGTGAAGTTATCTCTACTTTTAGATGATATGATTATATACAGAGAAGATGCAAAGGCCAGCAGTTACCATAATGGCTATGTCGGTGGACTCCCATGTATTCGACCGCAGTTCGTTTCCCAGACCCGGTGACTTAAACTCACTCCAGGCGTGTGTGCGTGCGTGCCCAAGATCCCAAGAAAAGAATAGAGGAGAAGGCATTGCAGTGTGGCCATCCCCTCTGGGGGGCGATTTCTCACTTTCTGTCTCTCTGTCTTTCTCCGTCTGGCGAGTGTATGTGCCCTATAGCAAAAACCTCTCAAAAAAGAAAAGAAAAAGTTTTTCTAAGTAATAAATGAATATAGCAAAATTATTGGATACAAAATCAACATACAAAATTATTTAGCATTTCTATATATGAACAACAAGCAGACTGAGGTAGAACTGAAGAAAGTAGTCCCATTTACCCCATTTACCATAACCACAAAAAGTATAAGATACCTAGGAATAAATCTAACCAAAGAAGTCAAAGACCCCTGCAATGAAAACTATGAAAATCTAAAAAAAAAAAAGAAATTGAAAATGACACTATAAAAAGGAATGATAACCCATGTTCCTGGATTGTAAGAATTAATAAACTAAAAATGGCAATTATACCCAAATTAATTCAGATATTTAGTGTGATCCCAATCAAATTATTAGAGACTTTGATCACAGATCTAGAAAAAATGATTATAGAATTTGTTGAAATCAGGACCAGGAGATGGCATAAATGGTTATGTGATTGGACTCCCACATAGTTGACTGTGGTTTGGGTCCAGAACCTGATGGCTTAAACCTCATACCAGACACACATGTGCATGCATGCCCAATATCCCAAGAGGAGAATGGAAAAGAAACAGAAGCATGGCTGTACCCCCTTGGGGGGGTGATTTCTCACTTTATGTCTCTATCTCACTGTCTCACTGGTGAGCACACACACCCTGTAGCAAAAATCTCTATAAATAAATAAATAAGAATTTATCTGGAATAAGACCCTGTATTGCTAAAGTAATCCTGGGCAAAAAGAATGGAGTAGGAGGCGTTTCACTTCTTAACCCCAAAATAAATTACAAATATGTGATAATGAAAACAACATGATATTGGCACACAAACAGACATGCAGATTAATGGAACAGAATAGAGACCCCAAGAATAAACTCCAAACATACAGCCAATTGATTTTGACAAAGGTCACCGGTAAATTCAGCGGGAAAAAAAAGAAAAAAGAAAAAACTTCTTTAGCAAATGGTACTGGAATAACTGGGTAGCCACCTGCGGAAAGATGAATCTGGACCTCTATCTTTCACCATTAATAAAAATCAACTCAAAGTGGATCAAATATCTAAACCTAAGACCTCAAAGTATAAAACTACTGATGGAAAACACTGGGGAAAATCTGGACGTCATCAGAGTAGGCAAAATCTTCTTAAATAAGACCTCCAAAGCATAGGTAATAATCCCAAACAGACAAATGGAATTACATCAGATTAAGAAGTTTCTGCATAGCAAAAGACACAGTAATTAATGTGAGCAAACAACCCTTGGAATGGGAGAATATTTCTGTAAATTATAAAGGACTGATAACCAGAATACACAAGCAACTCAAGTGACTTACCTGAAAAAGATAATCGACCCAATTAAAAGACGGAAAAATGAGCTGAACAAACTACTCTCTAAGAAAGACAAAAAGCATATGAAAAAAAATGCTCAACATCCCTCTTCGTAAGGGAAATGGAAATCAAAAACACAAGGGAATGCCACCTAACTCCAGTCAACATGGCTAAGATTAAAAAAAAGAAATGTTAAGTGTTGGCAAGGCTGTGGTGAAAAGGGAGTTCTCTACCTTGTTGGTGGGAATGTCAATTAGTCCAGCCACTGTGAAGAATAATATGGAAGTTCCTCAAAGATCTACAAATAGAACTACTTAGAACTACCACATGATCCAGCCATTCCACTCTTGGGTATCTACCCAAAGGATAGGAGAACACTCAGTCAGAAAAATGCTTGCACATCTATGTTTATTGTGGCATTATTCACAATTGCTAAGACATGGAACCAACTCAAATTTCCATAAACAGATTAATGGATTGAAAAATGTGGCACATATACTCTATGGAATACTACTCAGCCATAAAAAAATAGGACCCAGACTTTTGTATACTGTCTGCACACAATGGCGGAAACTTAAAAATTAGAGGATGGAAGCATGGAAAATGGTTAGGATGCTGGAGACAGTGTGGGAAGAGAGTGGGAGAAAGGGAATGAGAGGAAAATAATCAATGAGAAAAATATAGAGGCAAGACACTTACGGGACTGGTGTGAAGTGTATTCATGTTGGGTAAATTTGCTTTATAAATTGTAGTATTATATAGTAATTTTTAATAATTTAAAAAAACTCCACCAAAAATGTGTACATGATTTCTCACTGTAGTTTTAATTTGTATTTCCATTATAACATATAATGTAGAACATTTAAAAATGTTATTTATCACCTGTATATCTTATGTGGTATAGTAATGTTACGGTATTTTACTTAACATTTTAGTCAGTTTTTTTAATTGTTGAGCTTTAAGAATTTTTTGTATATTTTTCTTAATAGATTTTTTTATATTTATTTGAAAATATTTACAAGTGTACATGCTCTATGGCACAAGGCAACCCATGGCTTGCCTTTCCAATCTCTTGAAATTGTCTTTGGTTTAGCCTCATACAGCAACAGTTAAGCCCTTTGGATAGTGAGCTGAATCTGATATGGTGACCACAGTTCCATTCCCATCCCTGGCAGCTTGAAAAACACATTGGGCATGTGTATATGCATGTCCTAAATCCTGACAAGGTAGAGAAATTTGGGGGAAATGATTGCAGCACAACAGCTTTGCATGGGGGTGGTTTTAACTCTGTGGTAAGTACATACACTCTGGAAATTAAAGAAGAAAAAGATGAGATACCACCTAACCCCTGTCATAATGACAAAGATTAAGAATATAAAAAATGATAAGTGTTGGCGGGGATGTGATGAAAAGAGAACCCTCCTACACTGTTGGTGGGAATGTAAACTAGTTCAACCACCATGGAGAACAATATGGAGGTTCCTCAGCGATCTACAAATAGAACTACCATTTGATCCAGCAATCCTACTTCTGGGTATTTACCCAAAAGACAGGAGAACGCTCAGTCAGAAAAGTGCTTGCACATCAATATTTATTGCAGCATTATTCACAATTGCCAAGACGTGGAACCAACCTAAATGTCCACAAACTGATGAATGGATTGGAAAAGTGTGGTATATATACTTTATGGACTACTACTCGGCCATAAAAAATAACAAGACCCTGGCATTTGATAGAAAGTGGTCAGATATAGAGTGAATGCCTTTAATATTGTTCTCTTCTCTGATTACAATAGCTAAGACTTCCAGTACTATATTAAAGAGCAGTGGAGAAAGTGGGCAGCCTTGCCTAATACCTGTTTTCAGAGGAAAAGCTTTCTACTTTTCCCCATTCAGTATAATGTTAGTTGCAGGTTTTTCATAGATTGCTTTTATTGTGTTCAGAAATGACCCTTCTATACCAATCTTACTGAGAGTCTTAATCATAAAAGGATGTTGTATTTTATCAATGCTTTCTCCACATCAATTGTGATGATCATATGGTTTTTAATCTTTCTTTCTGTTAATGTGGTGTATTACATTTATGGTCTTGTGTATATTGAACCACCCTTGCATCCCTGGTATAAAGCCTACCTGGTCGTAATGAATGATCTTTGTTATATGTTGTT
>NW_006202743.1:192706-221166 GCF_000334495.1 Tupaia belangeri chinensis
GCTTGATGATTTCCCTTGAGGGAGAGGCC
Organism: Tupaia belangeri chinensis; assembly: GCF_000334495.1. NCBI lineage: Eukaryota > Metazoa > Chordata > Mammalia > Scandentia > Tupaiidae > Tupaia > Tupaia belangeri. Next base: position 192,736 of record NW_006202743.1, read on the forward strand.
TTTTGTTGGTTGCTCATATTTCTTGAGCCTCTGCGATTGTTCCTAGTCATCAGGTAATCATTTGTTTCTTCCTAACTTATTTAAGCTATCTCTGAGTGTTAAAAGTTGTACAGGATTAGAAAATTGATGATTTCTCTTATGGTTGGCCTACCTGTTGCTCACAATTACCATTAACTGTTGTCACTGGCCCTGGATAGCCCAAAGTCCTCCCTGTTTCTAAGGAGTGATGAGCCTCCAACTGACCTAATAAGCAACACTTCAAGAGCAAAGAAAAATAAAACGTAAAAAGGAAATCACGCATTGCACAATGCGTGCCGCGCACTATTGAAATCACCAAAATTCAAAGAGTCCAAAGGCTAGTGGGAAAGGGCCAGAGGATGAGTGACAGGACCAGGTTGGTTGGGCCTGCAGCCTCAATCTGCCTGGTGTCCAGAACTACTGACCAGCTCGATCCGTATTGTGGGTGGGGTGGGGTGGGATTTCACCTTAAAGTCCCAGACAACCAACCTGGAGTCCAAGGAGGAGGAACGGTGGGGATGCGGGGAGATTTGGAAGGAGAAAATGTCTTTTGAAGAACCATTTTTTTTTTGCTTTGTTTTAATGAAGTTCAGTTTATCAATTATTTTTTGCCTTGGCTTGCACCTTTGTTGTCATATATAAAAAGTCATCACCAGGGGCCAGCAGATAGCATAATGGTTAAGGCAATGGACCCCCATATGGCCACAGTGGTTTAAATCCCTGACCTGGAGGTTTGAAACTCATGCCAGGTGTGTGTGCATGTGTACCCAAAATCGTAGAGGAGGATGGAGGAAAAAGGATTGCACCATGGTCATCCCCCCTGGGGAGTGATTTCTCACTTCCTCTCTTTCTGTCAATCTATATGTCTCTGGCAAGAGCACATGCCCTAAAGCATAAATCTCTCTCTCAAAAAAAGCATGCATGTATATATAAATTATATAATTGGTTCATTGCTATGCCTACAATTACTTGCTAGAATTTTGTTTGGAATTATATTGAATGAGATTGGGAAGAATTAACATCATGACAACATTTGAGTCTTCCCATTCAGGAATATGTAATATTTGTTTGTTTAGTTCTTTGATTTTTTTTCATCAGGATTTCATACATATTTCGTCAGATCTATAACTAAGTCTTTAATTGTGTATGCTGCTAATATAAATGGTATTATTTTTTATTTCAAATTCCCTTTGTTCATTGTTGTTTTAGGGAAGTGATTTATTTTCACTTTTGATGTATTAACCTTGTTCCTGCAACCTTGATATAATTGCTTAGGTTATTTTTATTTTTCAAACTGATTTGTCTATGAATATACAGTAACATTTCCCCTTTATATAAACTCTTTTTTTTTTTTTGGAGAGGTTTTCGCTATAGGGCGTGTGCGCTCGCCAGACAGACAGAGAGAGACATAGAGACAGAAAGCAAGAAATCACCCCCCAGGGGGGATGTTCATGCCGCAATCCCTTCTCCTCCATTCTCCTCTCGGGATCTTGGGCACACACGCACATGCGCCCGGCGTGAGTTTTAAGCCACTGGGTCCGGGACGCGAACCGCAGTTGACTATATGGGAGTCCAATGACATAACTATTACGCTAACTGCTGGTCCCCCTTATATAAACTCTTATAAAAAGACATTTTCAGCTATTCAGTGAATATTTTATTTTAGGCCAGTATGTTTACTAACTTTAAATCATTTTTCTTAGACAAGGAAGAGATGAAACATCTTTGTTTTTGATGTAAAGGACTTCAAACAAAAGATGATATGGAATGATAAAAAAAAAAAGGTCTTAAGCTTCTAAGGGAATAAATAAAGAATGTACGTACATAAACATGTAACCACGAAGAGTTCTTCTCAACATTTTTTGCACAATAAAAAGCGAATATGAACTACTTGTCAATACTAGGAGAGATAGAAAATGAATAATTTAATGCATCAAAGGAGTAAACATATGTTAATATTATTAAGATAAATATATTCTTACTTCATAAAATATATACTCTTTAACTTAAAGAGTAAATAAATACAGATTTAAATAGATATACACATAGGGACTGTGTGTGAGTCTTGGCCCAAAAAGCTATGTTGGCATCTCATATTCATAAAACATGAGTTAGGTAAATCAATTTATGGGGTTGTTGGAAAAGTCATGATGCATTTTTCTGTTTTCCTATGCAAAAATATGTCATGACTTTTCTGACAACCCCATATTATAGCTATCAAGCAATAATATGTTTCCTTTACAGAGTCAAGAAAAATTTTGAGAGAATGAATGATAAATTATTGAGCGAATATGCCATGCTTTACTTATAAAACATAAGGAAAAGTTATAATGGTTTTCTAATTTATTTTTTTTCAAAGATTATTTTTAAGATAGATTTGGTGGTAGCCCCCTATGGAAAAGGGTCATTCAATAATTCATTATATTATTTCACTAGAAAAAGTGATTTGTTTAATCACTCTGTGTTTTCTTTGGGCTGATCATGAGCCAGAATTTTTCTTTTTCTTTATCTGTTTTTTCTTTCTTTTTAAGTTAGGTTCAGGTCTAAAAAAGAAAATATCTTCCCAAAGGCAGAAAACTTTGAGAGAGCAACATTCACCATTCTGGCTGTGAACATCACCCTCTATAAGCAAATCTGACAAATAAACATGGTCTCTAAGCTATCTACTTGCCTGACCATCTGCTTGTATGGCATGGTGCCCTTATTCAAAGGGTCTTGCCAATTTTGTTCCGGAAAAAAAAAAATATACAGTCAAGATAAGGTGACTTAAATTGCCTCTGCAGGAGCAGGACTTGCATTACATAGATATGCATGCTTGGTTTTGATTTTCGTTTTGTTTTATTTTTGTTCTTCCATCTCCTTTGCTAGAGGAGAGGCCATGCTAAATGAATCCTCAAATAACATGGGGAGAGGGAAGACTCAGAACTAAATAAATGGTTACCTCCTCATTAAAACTAGCAATGTGTGAAATTACACACATCATTTTATCAATGTGATGGTCATTCTCAGCAGTATCATGAACATTTACCAACTCATACTCCTTATTAAAAAAAATCAACCTTAAAAAAGGAAATGAATGAGAATGAGATTAAGAGAGGCCAATACTTGCTTCACAGAACGTTTCCCAATTAGAAATCAGGCAATTCAAGAACACAAGTTGTGTGCCTGTGTGAGATAAAGGAATCAACCAGCAGGCACTCATTCAAAGGAAATCCCTTGAAAGACATCACCATCCAAATTAACATTAACAGAGCAATAGAAGTGATCTCAACCAAGAACCTTTTATAATATTGTTTTGGCTTCACTTTTTTTTTTTCCAAAAGCTCAAGTACCTAGATAATAAGCAATGAGACTACAAACCTGAGTAGATCATTAAATTAATTGACTCTGTTTTGTTAGTTTTTTTCTTTCTTACTGTTTTCTCTTGTTGTCTTTTTCAAAAATAATTTTTAAGAGTCACATTAAAGTAAAATATATGCTTTTCAGAATGTTCTACTTTTTATGCTATGATTACAGAAAATCAGTATTTTAAATTTTCCTTAATGAGAAAGAAGACAGATAATTTAACCCCACTAGTCTTTGTTCTCAGAGATCTGAAAGGTTATAGGTAAACTGTAGGCCAATCTTTGCAACTCTCATTCAAATGATGTTGCCCAGAATAATATATACAATGGATTTTGCAACAAGAATCTACATTACAATAAAGAAAACATTGAGTCGGCTAGTGTCTTGTTGGTTATAGTGGCTTGACCTCAATAGTCAATCATGTAGTTCAAGTCCTGGACACAGTGGCTTGATAAGCATACAGGGAGCTTCTGCTTGTGTGCCCAAAATCCTGAGGAGAGGGAAAAATGGAAGAGAATGGATTGTAGTGGTGACCATTCCCCAATTCCCCATTGGAGCGGCTTTCTCACTTTCTGTTTCTCTCTCTCCTTCCTTTTTTTTTTTTTTTTTTTTTTTTTTTTTTTTTTGGGGGGGTTTTTGCTTTAGGGTGCTTGCACACCAGACATAGACAGAGAGACAGAAAGCGAGAAATCACCCCCCAGGGGGGATGGTCACACCACAATCCCTTCTCCTCTGTTCTTCTCTCAGGATCTTGGGCACGCACGCACATGCGCCCAGCGTGAGTTTAAGCCACCAGATCTGGGACTCGAACCACAGTCGACTACATAGGAGTCCAGCAACATAGCCATTACGCTAACTACTGGTCCCTCTCTCCTCTCTCTCTCTCTTTCTATCAAATGCAACTGCCCTCTGGCAAATTAAATGTATTATATCTGAATGTTGCTTCCCTAGTAATATACACTTCTTGATGTAGGTTTTTATTTTTTTCTCCTCAAAATAGATACGTTGTGTGGTATTTTATTTAGTGTTATTCTGAGATAGAATTTTACCACTTACTTTCTTTACATAATACAACTATATAAGATACAATCAAATACTTAATACACACAATTAAAGTCACATGTAGGCATTATTTTATGGCTATTTTTCTTAAGTTTACCATTTATATATAGGCATTATTGAATAACTAGATTTCTCAAGTTTATCATCTTTTACTAATGTTGCCCTTAAGATGGGCAAATTCAGAAAAAAATAACCATTTTACATACTTCATCTATCAATTTATCCAGGGACCAGTAGGTGGTAAAGTGGTTAAGGTGCTGGACTCCCACACTGCTGAACACAGAGTTCCAGGCCCAGAGACTGGAAACCCCCCATGTGCATGTCTGTGCATTCCTAAAACTCCTAAGAGGAGAATGGAAGAGAAAGGATTGTGGCATGGCCATCTCCCCTTGTAGGTGATTTCTCACTTTTTCTCTGTCTCTCCAGAGCATGTACATAGCCTATAGCAAAAATCTCTCTAAAAAATAATAATTTGCCCAATCATCTATTCAGGCATCATATTTTGCACTTCTTTAAACCAAGTTCTGAGAATGTGACGTGGATCCTGATAGTAAATGGTATTTTTTTTAGATGCTGGTTAGACTGATAGAGTTTAAAGCTAGTGACCCAAAATAACTTAAGAAGATTTATAAAACGAAATAAGTTCCTAAAAAGGTTAATATAAATGTGCTCCAAAATCCTATGGCAGGAATGGAGAATCACTTTCTCCAGTGTCAAAGAGAAAAAGAAGTGAAGATGGAACAAACACTCGTTTATTTCCAGTTTTGAATATGGAGACTTTTTTTTCATCCCTTTAGTAACTTCCAAATGTTTAATATTAAAAAGACAAAAATAAAACAAAAGATAAGAGAAAGATAAACATATATAATAATTTTTATCCATTTCAGTTTTAATACATTCTGAAAGAGTTGGATATTTATGCATTGCAATGTTAAAAATCACATTTTGGTTAAACAGTAACATATTGAATTGGGATAGCTGCCAGAAGCAATACTAGCTTTGGAAGAGTTCATTTTTGAATTACTTTAAAAAAAAAAGGTAGAAAAGTGTCCCTTTATTTTCAGTTACATTTGATTATCAAGATTTAAGAAGGCACTTGTCTAACAGCTCTTGTTTGCTCAGTAAGTATGCGGTAAGATCATCAATGGAAAGCCATATGGGAAGAGAGTTTGACAAAGCGAAGATAGAGTGGAAAGAGTCTTGTGAAGTTAGGCACGGTGAATTTACTATAGAAAAATTGTTGGCTCTCATTGCAGTATTGAAGAAATATTTGTATTTTTATCAGTTGAAAACCACAACCCTTTCTTTTGGTTGTGTGTTTGTCTATAGCAATGATTAGCTTCTGGAAAGCTGATTAAACCAGATTTAGAATTTTGTCAAACAGATGCGAAAGAGTTGAAGATATCTGTAAAACAGACAGCATGATTGCCAATAAAGAACCTGGGCTGAATAAAAAGAGAATATAATAAAGCCAGTAAGACAGTGAGCCTAGTGAAAATGGCGTGATATTTTTAATGTACATACAACAGAGTAGATGTACTATAATAATGCAAAATTCATTATTTCATAGTGCATTTCTGTCTGAAATTCACCGTTGGTTTGTGCATGAACTAAAGAGCAATACGGGCATGACCAGGGAAAGTGATTCAATTGCCTAAGTATACACTGGGACCTTTGAGGAGCTAAAACTACATGAATCTCTCTCTCTCTCTCTCTCTCTCTCTCTCTCTCTCTCTGTGTGTGTGTGTGTGTGTAATATGTGTGTTTACTTCACTTATATAATCTATGTGCTTCAGCACATGTCCTGGACTAATATTCCCAGAATTAATAGCCATCCATGTTACAGTATTTATATGAGTATCTATGAGTCTCAACATGCATCTGTATGAGTATCTGTATCTTTTCTGATGAAGTAAAGTTTACAAACCTTTTTTTTTTTTTTTTTTCGAGAGAGATTTTTGCTGTCTGGTGCATGCTCTAGCCAAAGAGACAGAGACAGACAGACAGAAAGCAAGAAAAAATCACCTCCGAGGGTAGATGGCCACATCACAGTTTCTCTTCTCCTTCATTATCCTCTACTTCATTCTCCTTTTGAGACTTTGGACACACACTCACATGTGCCCGGTGTGAGTTTTAAGCCACTAGGTCTGGGATTCCAACCATGTTGACTATGTGGGAGTCCAGCAATGTAACCATTATGCCACCTGCTGGTCCCTACAAACTATTTACAATGAACATCCCTCAGGGGCCAGCAGGTGGTAAAATGGCTAAAGTGCCAGACTTACACATGGCTGACTATGGTTTGAGTCCTGGACTTGGTGGCTTAAAATCATTCTGGGCACATGTGCACGCATACCCAAAATCTTTGGAGGAGAATGGAGAAGAAATAGCCATGTGGCCATCCCCTTAGGGATGGTGGGAGAATAGGTGATTTCTCACTTTCCCTGTCTGTCTGTCTCTGGTGAGTGCATGCACCCTATAGCAAAAACTTAAGATAAAAATGATAAAAACAATAAGCATCTCCCAACTTTTTTAACATAAATGTGATGATCCATTATAATGTCCTACGTAGATGTACCTTATTATACCAAAAGTGTTGGAAATAAACTTATCCCCAACAATTCCATAAATGAAATAACTATAAAACTAGTGATATGAAAATTACCTTACACATAACAAAAATAAATGATGTAGTATTTATTCTTTTCAAGTAAACTGATACTTGTTTTGTAATTTTGCATGTTATAATAAAAAAATTCCTAAATCTGGGACCAGCAAATGGTGTAATGGTTACATCACTGGACTCCCACTTAGTCAACCATGGTTAGAGTCTAGCGCCTTAAAAAACTCATACTGGGCATGTGTGCAGGTGTGCTCACAATTCTGAGGGGAGAATGGAGGAGAAGGGATTTTGACATGGCCATCCCCTCTGGGGAGTGATTTTTCACTTTCTGTCTCACTGTCCCTCTGTTCTCTGGCGAGTGCATGTATCCCACAGCAAAAATCTCTCTTTAAAAAAAAGTTCCTAAATAGATCCAACTGCAGTAGCATGTGCTGGTTGATGGTGCTGCTTGGCTGTGACCACATAGAAGGTGTGGGTTCCATTCCCAGCCTGCCCTGAAAGCTGGGCACTGGCATAAACCTGCAGGTTCCATCTACTTGAGAGGCTGAGGCAGGAGGATTGTGAGTTCATGGCCAGCAAGGACAACATAGTGAGACTATATAAAAGAGCAAGGTGAGGTGGTGGGCAAATCTGTACATTGTGAAAAGGAGAGTAAACTAGTAAAGGACACAGGGTACTAATCAGTCTTTTGAAAAAAGCCTCCCTAGAGGGAAATATGGTAATTCATCAGGATTTACACATTAATGTTAGCTCCATCTAACTCCTCACAGAAATTTGTTTGTTTTTGTTCTGTGCTAATGGTTTCTCTCAACACTACATTTCCAGTTGATTAAAGGGTATATTGGTGACAAATAATTATAGTTCAGCTTATATTAAAACGTTTTTGTGGGCAGAAAAAACGAATATGAAAAAGATATGTTCACTAGATCTTCCATTCTCCTAATTTGGAAATCAGTGTCAAAAAGCAATAAGACCTAGGGAACCAGCAGTTAGCGTAATGGCTATGTCGCTGGACTCCCACGTAGTCGACCGCGGTTCGTGTCCCGGACCCGGTGGCTTAAAATTCACGCCAGGCGCGTGTGCGTGCGTGCCCAAGATCCCGAGAGGAGAATGGAGGAGAAGGGATTGCGGCGTGACCATCCCCCCTGGGGGGTGATTTCTCGCTTTCTATCTCTGTGTCTCTCTCTGTCTGTCTGGCGAGCGCACGAGCCCTACAGTGAAAATCTCTCCAAAAAAATAAAAGAAAAAAAAAAGCAATAAGACCTAAATATTATGTATATTATAACATGAATATACTGTACCCCATAGCTTATATACTGAATTAAAGGTAACATTGAATTATCTCCTTTTACTAAAACTAACTTCCAGTGACCACATACGTAATCAGTTTTTATATGGTAATAAAGGACAGAATTTTAAATCATAAAATACTTAATTTTTATAAATTAGTATTTCAAATTTAGAATGAGTAAAAATATCTGTATTTTTTCTGCCTTCTGATAGACTTAAGGCATTTTATCCTTAATGAAAAGAGAAAGTCGATATTCAAAGTAAAAGTAAACTCAAAGAATCAAAGAATGTCTTTGAATAATATACCTTTCAGACAACTAAATCCCATACTATGCAGATATATCAAGAGTAACCAAGGCTAAAGATGGCTCCACAGCGTGGTGGATAAGGGAGCCAGATCCCACCTTGGTTTGAATCCCAACCCTGACAACTTCAAAAACACACTGGGGTGCCAGCAGGTGTTGTGGAGTTTATGGTGGTGGTTCCCGCATGGCTGACTGCTATTCAAGTCCTAGACCTGGAAGCTTGAAAATCACACTGAGTTGGGCCAGCAGATGGCATGGTGTTTAAGGTATTGAACTCCCACATGGCTGCCCATGGTTTGAGCATCAGAAACAGCAGCTTGAGGATCATGCCAGGTGTGAATGTGCGTGTGTGCCCCCGAGAGGAGAACGGAGGAGAATAGACTGCAGTGTGGCTGTCCCTCTGGGTCACAATTTCTCACTTTCCTTCTTTCTCTCTTTCTTTCTCTAGTGAACACATATACCTTATGGAAAACACCAAAAATAAGTAAATACATACATACATACATCATGCTGAATGCATGTGCATGTGTGTCCAAAATAGAGGAGACTGAAGAAAGGATTGTGGTGTGGCCATTCCCTCTAAAGGGTAATTTCTCAGTTTTAATCTTTCTGGTAAGGGCATGTGCACTAGAACAAAACTGAAATTATTATAAAACTATAAAACTAAACACAAAAACAAAACAAAATCCCAACAACACACACTGTTGTGTCTGCATACATGCCCAGAGTTCTGAAAGGAGAAAGAGATGGAGGAAAAGGGATTGTGGCATTGCCATGCCTCATTCTGGAATACTTTCTTCCCCTTGCCCTCTCTCCTGCTCTCTGTGGTGAGTACACAATGCCTTCCGACAATTAAAAAAAAAGTAATATACAATTGTTTATTGATTGAAAAAGACTGACTTTTTTGTTTTTACGCTTTACATGATTTAAACCACGAGGTAAGAAACGATGTTAGACTTCACAAAATTGGAAAATAAAATAAAAGACGGGTAGCACATGCCTCTAACACAGAAAGGAGTAAAGGAGTTCACATGTTATCAATACCTTTGTTTTCAATCAGGAACATAACCTGACACTTTATCCTTTGTCTACAAACCATGTAGGAAGTAAACAACCATTTTCACAAAAAAGAATTCTAGGTTGATAATATTCACTGCTTCTAGTCCAGACAATATAATAGTATCTGTGGACATTAGCCCCTACATAGACATGTTGTAGGAGTAGTCTCAAATTCCCCAGCCCCAATTTTCTCCCACATTTTACCATAACTTCCTGCATGCTCATACTCACAAATTCCCAGAGATTTTTCTCTGAAAAATCATTGTGAGGTCATATCAATTAGATATAACATTGAGGTCAACTTTAGAGATATAACAAAAACACAAAAGTAGCTACCTCAGAACATAAATGTTGGGAAAACTACCTGTGAAGACACAAGATAATTGGATCCATTTTGCGGGATGAGAGCAGTCTGAGAGGAAAGGGTTGGGTTCATGGACAGATGGTAATGTAAGCTCAACCTTTGTTCACATTCCCTGGACTCCTCACTGTAGTGCCCGAGATGGACCATTGCTCACTCTACCAAATGTGGGGAAGAAAAACAGCCCTGCCCCTTGCTGACTGCTAGCTATGAGGTGGCATCAGGACAGTACCGGAGCTCTGGACTGTTGGGGAAGAAATAATGAACCAGAACACCATTGACTGGTGGACATACCCCCTTCCACTCCTCCACTCCTCACATTCCATTTTCCTATTACCATGGTTTAGATTATTCCAACAGTGGAGAATAGCTTTTAGTAAAAGTACAATTCTTGCAAATGGAGGCAGAGAGAAAGTCTCTGAGGATCAAGAGGAATAAAGTCTAACTCACTACCCACAGGAAGTTTCTCTTCCTCTCCATCCCAGATCCCCATTCATAGTTAGCAGAATACTCACAAAGCTAGACCCTGGGGCTTCATCCCTCTTGAAAATTCACAGGGTCTCATGAGAAAATTTAAAAAGTTACCGACTTTAAATAGTTGTGAGTTCTCATGAATAGACAACTAACTGCCAGAGCACCTTAATGTTCCCTTCAGCTTGACTGAATTTTAGAAAGATTGTTTCCTGACTCTAGGCCCCTGATCCATTTAGTATTTAGTCTAGAAAACTCTATGTTGTACATTATTTAGTCTAGCAAACTATTTCTTATGCATTATTTCTCTGCTTTGAGGTATGAATATTTTCAAAACCTCTTGCCAGTTTTGCAATCCAAGAATACCTTTTCTAAAGATCTGGGAGCTGTACGTTTACTGTATAATCAGCAAGGAAGAAAGTTCACCTACTTCACATTTTCTGTGGGAGAACAGGAACGTATATTCAGAAGATTTCTTGTTCCAATTTCTAAAATCCTCCTGTCATAAACACAAAAGAAAGTACATTTTTTTCTTTATGTAAAGGCAACTAATAAACACAAGTGGCTTCAAATCTCCTTTCATCTTTGTTCTTTATTAAAAACTTTTTAACTAAGTGTGTATATGTATGTATGTATGTACTTTTAGGCTTTTGTCAGAGAGAGAGAGAGACAGAGAAAGAGAGAGATACAGAAGGAGGCAAAGTGAGAAATCACACACTCCCCCAGCAGGATAGCCGCACTGAAATCCCTTCTCCTCCATTCTCCTCTTTGGATTTGGAGCACACATACCCGGCATGATTCACAATCTGCCAGGTCTAGGACTCAAACCATGGTTAACCATGTGGGAAGTTAGCACCTTAATCATCATGCCACCTGTTGACTCCCTTCATTTTTTAATAAACCCTACTACTTCACTTTTTGTCCCCGTAGAGTTAAGTTCAGGCTAATATTCTGGTCTCTTTAATTTAATAGCCTTTCTAGAGTTTTCCTTGCCTGCTTAACATTGTGTGGGAAGATTTTTGCTTGGACAAAACAAATGGAAAAGTAAGTACGATCTGATGGACTAGACGGAATTGTAATTTAAATAAATGTAGCAGTAAATGTAGGGGTCACACAGTACTATAGAAACAACACAATGCTCTATGAGGTTGCCCCAGATGGAAAGTTCTGGGTTTACAACCAAAGACCTTCCTGAATAAGTGGGGCATACACATATCCATGGTCTGCAGCTGGGGTTGGATCACACAGTCATGACCCCATTGAGGGTGCTTTTCCACTCTCTCTCCAGCTTATGAAAGAAATAAATGAATAAACTTTTAAAAAAGTGAAGTTAACAGAACAAGGAAAGATATGAGATACATGAAACAAAAAGAGTGTCATAAAAGTGATCAAGTGGAGATACTGGATATGGAAAACTATAATAGATGAAGTAAATTATTCAGTAAAGGGATTAAATAACACAGTAGATATAATCTTATGACAAATTAGACAGCAACAAATAAAGATCAAGAAATTCACCTAGAAAAACATCAAGAAGAAGTAAAGAATGAAAATTATAAAATAATACTTCAGATGCAGAGATGTTAGTGTTGCCTTTATGTTAAGAGCCTCAGAAGCAGCAAAAATAGAGAACTGTAGCAAAATACAATTAGAAATCCATAACAAAATAGCAACTTAAAAATGTCACAGGGCTAAAACTTAAATCAAGCTATTAACAAACCAAGGATAAATATGACCAATGAGAAAATGTATAAAACATTTCTTTACAGAATAATTTACCTTACAAAATTTATGCTGCTTGTTAATGCAATGCTTAGAGGATAAATAGAGCTTTGAGTACATTATTTATAAAACACAAAAAGAGAGCATGAATATATTAGTATTCAAAAAATACATAGAAAGGAAGAATTATACATTCAACCTAACAACCAGAATAATGGAATAGAAAAACAGCAAAGAAATAGGAAAAGATAAAATAATAAAATGTAAGACAGTATATATACTAAAAAAAAAAAGCATAACACCAATTAGGGAAACCAAAGATGGTATTTTAAAAGACTGAATAATTTAAACAAGCTTTGTCAAGATTTATAATAAAGAAGAAGAAGAAAATATATATAAAGAGCAGGAGAAAAGTCTGAATAGCTAAAAACACACACTTCTTAACAATTTGCTGCAGCATATGTGCACGTTCCACGGGGAGATAAGGAGAGAGAAAGGGAAAATGAGAAGTCACACCCTGGAGGATGGCCAGGTTACCATCTCTTCTCCTCCATTCTCCTCTCAGGGTCTTGCACATATGTGCTCCAGGTGTGGCTTTCAAGCTGTTGGTTCTAGGACTAAAACCACACTGTCAGCTATATTGATTCAGCCATCTTAACCCCCATGTCAGCTACTGGTTCGAAGTGAACATTTTTTTAAAAATAGAACAACTAAATTTTGTGCAAAATACAAAATGTCAAAATGCATAAGAATGGGCCCAAATAGATGGAAAAACGGAAGGGGAATGGGTAATAGAGGGTGGTTAGGAGGAACTCAGGGGGAAAAAAAAGAAAAAAAAAAAAAACAACCACCATTTAATTGACAAAAGAATGTAATTTTCTCTTGAAAATGATGTGTATGATAATATTCTTGATTTGATTGTCATGTACTGCATGCATACTTTGGAAAACCATAACATGCACTATACAGATGTACAATGATGACATGAGTAACAATGATTTAAAAAAGAAAGAAAAAAGCAAGCAAGCAGTTAAGGTCAAATGAGGTCATAACTATAGAGCCCAGGCATGAAAGGATTTGTGTCTTTATAAGAATAGAAAACAAAGAGTCGCCTTTCCAGCTCCCCCCACAACATGCACACACACATGAACATAAGGCCATGTAAGGACAGGTAAGTTAGGAGGGCATCTGCCCCCAAACTGGAAAGAGAGATCTCATCAAAAGCCAGTTTTGATCCTGAACTTCTACACTCCACAATTCTGAGAAACGAAAGAAAAGAATGAATATGGTAGTCGGAATCTAACTTGCCAAAACAAATAATATGTCCAGATAGTATTTTAGGTGATTTTTAGAAGACTTTGAAACTTCTAATCATATTTATATGTTTTAAAACAGGTTAATAAAAAGTAATTGAAGAGAAAATGTGAGGAAGATTTGTCTACTTTAGGGTATGAGGCCAAGATAACTTTATTAAGTAAATAATTTAGAATAACACCAATAATATGTAGATATATGTGATAAAATTTATTAATAGAATATCAGGGGATTCTTTAAAACAATGCATCAGAAATTATATACTATGGGACCAGCAGGTGGCAGAGCAGTAATGTCTCTGGACTCCCACATGGACAACCTTGGTTCAAGTGCTGTACCTAGTGACTTGAAAATCATGCAGGAAATGTGTGTGCATGCCCAAGACCACGCGAGAGGAGAAGGGAATGAGGTGTGGCCATCTCCCTTGGGAGAAAGGTTGCTCTGTCTCTCTCTCTCTCTCTCTCCAGCCTGTGTACATGCCGTAAGGCAAAAATTTCTAAAAAAAAAAAAAAAAAGAAAGAAAAAAGAAAAGAAAAAGAAATTATGCATTACCAAAAATGAAGGAATCATCATCTCTTGCCAGCAAAACTATAATATCCTCTAGCTGGTCTCCCTGTTACCACACCCATCTCCATATAATCTTTTCTCCCTCTTTCTCTTTCTTTGTCTTTCTTTCTTTCCTTTTTTCCTTCCTTTCTTTCTTTCTCCTTTCTTTCTTTGTCTTTCTCTTCCTTCCTTTTTCTTTCTTCCTTCTTTCTCCTTTCTCTTCCTCCCTTCTCTTTCTATCTCTCTGTTTCTTCTTTCCTTCCTTCCATGAGAAAGAGAGAGAAACACAAGCACCAACAACAGAACCTCATGCTGCAATCTCCCCCAGTCAGTCAGGATCACAGGCGTGAGCACACATGACTAGTGTGTATTGAACAACTAAGGAACCAAACTCTGCTCTTTCATATATGGTTCCAGCTTTGTGGAGCAGCACACCATCATAGCTGGTCCAGAAGTGGTCCTTATAAAGCAATTCAAATGTTACCAGCCAACTTTCTACACAAAGCTCAACATATCTTCAGTATTTATAGATACAAGACACAAGTATCTATGAGTTATTCCTCACTCTCCACAAGTAATCAAAGCCAACTGCTCTCCTTTGAGCAATTACCCTGATTCCTGATTCAAATATGCGTTTCTGAATTCTTATCTGAGAAACCATTTCTCAAACAGATCTCCCCATGACTGAGCATTGGTCAGATTGTTCTTGTTAGAGGCCTTTCTTAATTTGAAAATGACTACAGTCCTGCTAAACCTTAAAATGACCTGTTTCATGAAGGTCATGCCATTCTTTTGCTTAAAACCTCTATCTTTTCATCTCATTTATGGTAACAGCAAAGGTTTTCCAAGTCCACAAGGTCTCTCTTTGTTCTCCTTTTTTTCACTCCAAGTTTTTCCTTCCCTTTCTCATACAGACATGTGGATGTTTTTACTCATACCTTCTTTCAGACTTTCAGCCAATCCCCTCAAACTTGAAGGCTTAAGATTCAAAATTAGAGGCCAGAAGGTGGCATATCAGTTAAAGCACTGGACTCCCAAGTAGGCAACAGCAGTTCAGGTCCCAAATTGGCACCTTGAAACACACCAGACACATGTGTGTGCATGTGTGCATGTGTGTCCAAAATCCTGAGAGGAGAATGGAGGAGGAGGCCTTGTGGTAAGGCCATCGCACCTGGGGCGGGGGGGGGGTGATTTCTCACTTTCTTTCTCTCTTTCTCTCTCTGTCTCTCTAGCTAACACACACATCCTATGGTGAAAATCTCTCTCTCTCAAAAAAAATAAAAAACGTCAAAATTAATGAACGTTTACAGAAAAAAAACAAACAAATCACATAAAATGTCTTCTGGATTGTCACTGGATGAAGACAAACGATATTGAAGTGTAATCAGAATTTTTTTCATGGAAATCACAATGCTACAATGTAAAAAATTAAATCTAAACTTTCATATAAATTTATAATTCTTTCATTCAACAATTATTTATTAAGCTTTTTGTATGTTTCAAGTATTATATGCTGGGAGAATAAGGCCTTTGATTTGGGAGAGTTCAATTTTTTTTCTGCTCATTTATACTCCCTAGAGTAACTACTTAAATACAATTTAGTTCTTTTTATTTTATGGCATTTTTATTTTAACAAAATTATATAAAAAACATCAAAAAGACTGTGGAAAAAATGGAACGAAATTGTGAGTTTATTTTGGCATAAACAATTTTTAAAACCATGTGTAGTTTATTTATAATATGTACTTTTCATGAATTTTTTAAAAACCTTTCATATTTTATTCTCTTAATGCTTGTATTCTAAAGTAGTCAAATCCAAAATTACTGAATATAGTTTTATATGCATTATGATTAATTCAATATTTGATAGTTATCTAAAATCATTCTTATTTAAAATGTCTTTTTAAAAGGTCTTTATTATTGTCTATTATCTCACAATCTTATTTTTTTTCTATTGAAATAAACAGAGACCAAAATATAGTAAGTACTTTTTCAGAGTAGCTGGGGAAATGTTAGAATTAGTGAGAAGTCTGAATTATAAATCATTTTACAATTAATGTTATTGCTGTCCTTTTGATCATGTGTAGCACTTGAACTTTGCTTTCCAAGCATTCTGGCTACTGAAGTGAAGAAATAGGATGTGGAGGCAGAGACCAGACATTAGCCCAGCAGACAGAGAAGTAAGACCCTGGTCTTACCTGGGTCTTATGGTTGAGTGGTGCTGCTTCCATTAGCTGATCATTCAATTATATTTACGTAGCAAATTCATTTGGGGAAGGTCCTATGTTCTAGAATTATGGATAGATCAAGAAGTAAATAAGATCTTACGCTTTCGGACATTCCCCACAGTGGGGAAAACAATTGATTGACAAATAAATATTGAACCTATGTAAAATATCTGTCAGTTTTCATTACTGTGAAGAAAAATAAAACAGGCACAGAGATGCAGAATAATAGGCACTCTTTCTTAGATGTGGTCTAGGAAAGCTTCTCTGCAGAGGTGGCATCTGTTTCCCTTCTGCTGGCATTTCGCACTTCCACACTGAGGAAAGAGCCTTGAAGAGAGAAAATCAGAAGGCCACGGTGCAGAAAAGACCTTGGTGGTTTGAGAAATGACAAGAAGGCCAAAGTGATTTTGGTACAGCGGTCAATAAGGGATGAGTGGTGATGAAATGAAGTGAAACAAATAGCCAAGGAACCTATCATACAGACCTTGGTACCATAAACCTTTAGATTTTGCTGTCTGCCAGGGGTCGGGCTGAAAATAAGGCTACAAAGAATCTTCTGCTGAGAGGCAAAAGTGGTGGATCTAGGGTGGTAGGAATGGCTGTTGTGAGTCATAGTAAGGTTTGGATGATTCTGAAGCAGAGCAGAAGAACGTGCTGGGAGTTTCTATGGGTCTAATTAGAGAAAGAGAAAAGATGGCATCATGGTTTGGGTTTGAGAAACGGGAGAAGGATGGTACGATTTATTAAAATGGACAACTGCTGTGAGGGAAAGGGAGAAAGGGAATGTGGTTTAGGAGGGATTCTGTTTAAAATGTACATTTACAATCTAAGTGAACACGTGGAGTAGATTATTGAATGTATTTGTCCGAATTGCTGAGGCAAGGGCACAGCTAGAGAGATGTGTTTGCAAGTCAAAAGTTCTCATTTTTCAATGGAGAGTCCTAAAGTGAAAAACGGAAGTCTCATAATATTTAAGAAAGCTGTGTATCTATACATGTATAGAAATAATTGACATGTTTATGTATGAGTATATATCTCCACAGTAACATAAAAACAAATGGGACACTGTAACAAACTAGAGATAGAGGCAATTATTGCTGGAGAAAATCTTTCATAAATCCTTCACTATAGACAAAGAAAGAATATGAGATGGTAAAGTTGTTAGAAAACTGCAGTAATGATTATTGTGTAATAGTGCGGTGAAGAATTCAAACACGCTTGTGACTTGTTCAACGGTCTGAATTTTAAATATTCAAAGGATCTGCATTTTAGGTATTAAATACTGAAATGTTAAATATTTCACTCATCGAAATATAGAAAATGTACTTCAGTGATCTTTTAGAACTTGTCATAAAAATATAAGGGAAATAGACTATTCTTGAAAATAATTGCTAGAAACACTTGGCACCACAAGAAATTAAGGATTTAGGTAATTTGTTAGTGCATCATCGAAGTTGGTAAAGATGTTGATGTTTGTAATGGTGATCAGAAAGCAATGAGACAAAAAATTCAGGATTACTGAATATTATGATTTTATTTGAATGATGTTCAAGTAATCATGGTTAAGTGTACAAACAATAGTGTTTGAAAAGTTCCTAGCAACATTTGAAACAAAAATGGTTATCCCATAAAGATCTAAGTCTTTATTGACCTATGCTCTTTTAATGGCCCAAATTTCAATATAATTTGTGGTACTACTAGCAATTATTTTCAATATTGCTTTTGCCACACAAATATGCGTAAGGTATTATGTCCAGAGACAAAGTGAGATGTGAATATTTCAGATGAAATTGGTTTGCTAACTGAAACACTGGTAGCTAGAAAAAAATCACTCAACTATATTATAGGTTAGCCATCTAAAATATATTAAAGATATTTTAATCCAATTGCAATTCATTAGTCAACACAGGGTTTAAAAGATATTCTGCTTGGGACCAGCAGTTGACCTAATGGCTATGTCATTGGACTCCCATTTAGTATACCGCAGTTTGAGTCCCAGACCCGTTGGCTTAAATTCATGCCAGGCGTGTGTGTGTGCATGTCCAAGATCCCGAGAGGAGAATGGAGAAGAAGGGACTGCGGTGTAGCCATCCCCACTGGGATGTGATTTCTAATTTTCTGTCTCTCTGTATTTCTGGTGAGTGCATGCGCCTTTTAGCAAAAACCTCTCCAAACATTTTTTTAAAAAAGATATTCTGCTTAATAACAGCGAAGTTGAAAGACTATTTCAATTTAGTATGGAACTCAAAATTTAAGTGGTCATTTAGAAATTTGAGAAAATAACGGATAGGTATTCAGGTTTCTAAAATATGGTGTGCTTTATGTCCTCATTTACTAAGTATCAAAAGTGAAAATCACTTTTTTAATGGGCACATATATAGACTTGCGTAACCATCAACACAATTAAAAACAGTTTATAACTTCTCCCCACCAAAATACTTTTGTTCATGCTACCAGTTCTCTATTCCAAATCCCTAGAAATCACTGAATAGTTCTGTCACTACAGAATTTTCTTTCCAAGAGTGAGTTTTTCTCTTCTTTTTTTTAACATGTATATATTTCAGGTTTTATTTTTCTTTGAGACATAATTCCTTATTTTCTTTTTTTTATTTAACTTTATTTATTTATTTAAATTTGATAAGAGAGAGAGAGGAAAGAAAGTGAGAAGGCAAGCTGCCAGGTCCAGGACTTGAACTACGGTCAGCAATGTGAGAGTCCAGCACCCTTAACCACTACACTACCTGCCAGCCCCACCTTACTTTCTTTTAAAAAAATTATCTCATTTCATTTTATTATTATTATTACTATTAATGTTAATTTTAATTTGATCAGAGATAAAAAGAGGGAAAGTGAGAAATCAAGCCACCACGTCTGATATTTGAACTCTGGTTGATAATGCGGGGGTCCAGAGCCTTAACCACCATGCCCCTTGTTGGCTCCCATCCCTTGTTTTCTTAAGTTCACAATGAAAAATGTGTTAATGGCTTTTGTCTATTACATAAAAGCATTTTACTGGCATGTTTATGACCAATAGTTTCATTTTACCCTGGTGTGTGTGTGTGTGTGTGTGTGCATGCTAGTGAGAGAGAAACAGAAAAAGAAAACATTTATATACAAAATATTTTATTACTTTTTTATTAATAATATTGAAGGATTTTTTCTTTTTGTTTTTAGAGTGTTTTTTTGTCATAGGGTGTGTGCGCTCACTGAAGGGACACAAGAAAGAGATACAAAAAGCAAGAAATTAAATCCCTTCTCCTCCATTATTCTTTTAAGATTTTGGGCACACACGCACACCTGGCAAGAGTTTGAAGCCACTGGGTCCAGGACTCTAATTGAGGTCAGCCATGTGGGAGTCCAGCAATGTAACCATTATGCCATCTGCTGGTCCCAAAGTTTGTATGTTGATTTTTTAACCAGAGACAATTATTTGAAAGATATTCTCCTGGGGAAAGGTTAAAATTGGGTTTCAGACTTATGATAGAGTATATTATTTGAGAATTTTTTTATCCATTTATTTATTTTTATGATAGAGTGTTTTATTTGAGAATTTTTTTATCCATTTATTTATTTATTCTTTACTTCTACCTTAGCTAATAAATATAGGTGAGCATGTTCTTTATTAAGAATTATTTTCTCCTTATCTATCATGGAAATAAACTCCTTGCTACTTGAAAATTTGACTTATTTTTGTGATTTTATATCTATCTCCACTAGCTCATTTCTCAAAGACAAAGTCCAGAAAGGAGTCTGGTTGTTACCCATCCATACCAGCCCTACTTTGGGAAAGAGAAGGGGTAAAAATCCAAGCTCAAATTATGCCAATCCCCTTCCTGTGGTGTAGTCCTTAGCTCTTGTGAAGCCTCTCCTGTACCCTCTTCCTGCTCCCTACATTGAGAAAGCCCATTGCTTCAGAGCTGAAAGGAGTCTTTCCACCTACGTGTTGATTTAGAGAATTAGATTTTCTAACTTCCTTGGATAGGGAGTTTATATATTCTTTCTTGTTGTCCTTTTATATTCTATCTAAATTTTGTAGAAAGGATGGGAGCTAGGTTAATATTATGCCCTAATCTTGAAATTAAAAAGAGTAGATGCAATATTTCTCCAAACAGCTTCTCTCAGCTTCCAAAACCCTTTAGAACAGACCTGGAACTCAGTAATATCAATGTGTGGCAGTCGGCCAGAGCTGGAAGTTCAGTTCTTGGTTACAACATAATCATTTCATACTTGAGGCTCATATTGTTTCTCATACAGAATATAGATAAGTATTTCCATTTAATAGAATTTTGCCACCACCAGGCTCTTGCATTTTGTTTTGCTTTATTTTAATTGTGTGCACAAACCAGAGAAAAAGCACGTGAGTAAAGACATGTCCCTTCATGGTGATCTGAAAAGTATTGCACCAACCTTAATTTTCTAAGATGTATTTTTCAAAAGTATTTAGATAAAGATCTGGTGACAAATGTACTCTCTAAAGTCCCATTTGAAGTATTTTATCACAATTAGCACTCCTGTTCATTCACACCATGCATATAATGCCAGAATATTCAGAGAGCTTTTTAATTAAAAAGTGACTGTAAGTGATATATAATAACCAAGCAGTTGACACACAGTAATTACATTATTATCATTGGTTCTCTCAAGATTTTCCTAGTGAATGCTGAAATGTCCCTAGAACCCACTTTGTATATACAATATACAATAAAAATTAACTCAAATTAATAGAGATCAGCACAGCAATTGCTTCCTTTTCAGGGAGATTATATGGTCTTTTAGTTAATGGATGTAGAAATCGGTAATTATACTAAATTTTCTCGCTGTGCAATTTAGTAATGACTTCCAATAATGATCTGTTAGAAGATGTCAGCAAAGATGTTCTAGAAACTTGGAGGTTGTTTGTAGATTTATGAAGTTCAGTGGTTTTTATAAGCAGTGGCCTTAAATGTCTCTTTGTAATAGTTCTGAAAATCTGCTGATCTCACTCCCTCCAACATAAACAGGTGCATGCATGGGTGCAACTTCTCACACATGAATGCAGATACAGAACCACACAAAAACACTCTGTCTACACACGCACGCACAATACACACAGATGCATGGGTATCTGAGTGTTGGATATTTAGGAATGGCAGATGGCATAATGATTATGTCACTGGACTCCCACGTAGTCGACTGTGGTTCGAGTCCTCGGCCTGGTGACTTAAAACTCATGCAGGGCACATGTGCATGCATGCTTAAAATTCCAGGAAGAGAATGGAGAAGGGATTGCAGCATGGCAATCTGGGAGTGATTTTTCATTTTCTGTCTCTCTTTGACTCTCCAGCAAGCACACATGCCCTATAGCAAAAATATCTCTCTAAAAAAAAAGAAATATTTAATGCAAGCACCCTAGACACTAAAAAAAAAAAAAAAATTACTAGATTTTTATAATACAAAATGTAATTTTTTTCACTTTTGTCTTAAAAATATATTTATGTCTACTATCATCCTCAACTCCAACTCTGATGTAGCTATATGCAAGTATTACTTTAATCATATTATTCTGCATTTCACAAACATAAAGTATCCTCCATGCTATTTGCCACTGAAGAACATTCAACCACAAAAAAATTCACCTTTGTCAATTTGCTGTCTCATTTTTTTTTTCCCTCATCCTATTTCATCTCTTATCTCAACTCCTGTGTTTCTCCTGAAAGACATGAATTCACTTGGAATACTCCTACATTTCCTCATCTTTGCAGATCACTCTGTCCTCACTTCCA
Source organism: Tupaia belangeri chinensis (assembly GCF_000334495.1). NCBI lineage: Eukaryota > Metazoa > Chordata > Mammalia > Scandentia > Tupaiidae > Tupaia > Tupaia belangeri. The sequence continues at coordinate 214,842 of NW_006202743.1, forward strand.
TTTCTTTCTTCTCTGTAACTAATCTTTAAAACAGCCCCTGGGGGACCAGCAGTTAGCATAATGGCTATGTCGCTGGACTCCCATGTAGTTGACCGCGGTTCGCGTCCCTGACCCGGTGGCTTAAACTCACGCCGGTGCATGTGCGCGCGTGCCAAAGATCTTGAGAGGAGAATGGAGGAGAAGGGATTGCAGCGTGGCCATCCCCCCTGGGGTATGATTTCTCACTTTCTGTCTCTGTCTCTCTCTGTTTGTCTGGCTAGTGCATGTGCCCTATAGTGAAAACCTCTCCAAAAAAAACAGCCCCTGTCCCAACTCATCTGTAAGGTGTTCAATAACCTGCCAACTCCGGGTGTGTACCTCCTCTTGAAATTCCTAGCACTTTTTACATTTTCAGTTCATTAACACATTTCAATTCATCAACTCATTTTTGTACCATTAGCTTTTTTTGTGTACTTCTTATGTCTCCCAATTATACATTATGATGTATAAAAAAAACAACTTGTGTATTTTTTTTATAACTTGCAAGAGGACACAGGTACTCATGAGAGAGAGACCAAGAAAAAGTGAGAATCCAAGTGTTTAGCAAAAGGACAGACAAAAATCATGGCAGAGAAGTTGATGGCAAGTAAGTTGGTTAGAGGACTTACAGGGGAGTAAAGATGACAGACTACATTAATGAGCTACAGCAGTGTCTGATTCTATTCATTTCTGTAATATATGATGCTGGTGTTCTGCTCCATCCTCCAATATCAAATTAATAGGCCACCAGCTGCCCATAAGGGTCTGAGGGTGTTTTAATTTTGTAATAAAATGTAATTATCACAAAATATAGTAATAGTAATAGTAATATAGTACTAGGTCCAAGTGTTTTTTGGTTTTTGTTTTTGTTTTTTTTTCTGGAGAGTTTTTTGCTATAGGACATGTGTGCTCAGAAGAAAGGCAGAGACACAGACACACAGAAAGCAAGAAATCACCCCCGAGTGGGGATAGCCATGTTGCAATCCCTTCTCCTCTAAGGATCTTGGGCACACACGCACACGCGCCCGGTGTGAGTTTAAGCCGCAGGTGCAGAACTCGAACCGTGGTTGGCTACGTGGGAGTTTAGCAACATAGCCATTATGTTAATTGCTGGTCCCCAGGCCTGAGTAATTTTATTTCTTTATTTTAGATTTTGCTATGAAATCTGAGTTAAAATTGTAAGATCAACTTGGATAAGCAAGTATGTTAGATATGTAGCTACAAAATTAAAATAGTTAACATGCAGTAAAACAGTAAATACTATAAGGAATTTTTTGTAGTGCTTCCCTCTCAGGGCCAATGGATAAGATTTACCTGAAGGTACAGAGCTGTAGCTAAGGATGATGCAGCATAACCAAGTGAAGATAATCAGAGTTCAAATACTAACCTAGCCTAGTTGTTCTTGGGTGGGTGCTTGGATTAGTAACATAAGCATCAGTCGGAAACTTAAACATTAGGTCACCAGAAAAGTAGCAACATAGTTTTCTATGCAAACATGTTTCATAACTTTCCCCATGACCCAATATATGTTCCTGAAGCATATCCCAGATAAGATATCTTAGTGAATATAGTGTAATAAGCTCTCCTCCAAGTTATTTATATACACATAACATTTGAAAACCACTGACTTTGGGAAGTAGCATGAGTCCCATATGCTTATGGAAAGTCATTTAATTATTTAGTATTTTAATAGATTTTAATACTTGCCAACAGCAAACAAAGAGTAGGAAAAAAATGAAGTAAGGAATCCGAGGTCAACAGAGTTAGAATTTTTAGCAACATCTATAAAGCTAAAATTGGTTTATAAATGGAGATGGTATAAAGATTGTGGAAAGTTCTATGTGAATCTATACCATCACACTATTTGAAATTTTGGTCCCTAAGTCACCTGAACATTCAGGTGATGATCCCTGCTCTTATGGTAGAGACTTCAAATGGTCATGGTCATATTGAGGCATGGTGTTCTATCCAAGTGTTTCTTCAACTTTCCTCCTGTTGAGGGGTGATGTCTAGTTCTAATCTCGTACTCCTGAACTATACAGTACGTTATTATGTTTTATAGTCACCATTCTGGGCAACAGATTACTAATGCTTTTTTCTCCAGTTAAACTAAAATGTTGTACACTTCAGTTCACATCTTTCCTTTTCCTATACAATCTCACCTGCAACAGCAGATAGTTATCATTCTATTTTTCACTTCTGAGAGTTCAATGTTTTTAGATTTCACCAATAAGTTGAGAACATCTAGTATGTTTTTTCCATGCCTATCTTATTTCACTTACTACGACATCCTGTAGGTTTACCCATATTTTGTGAGGTGATAAATTTGTTAATTAGCTAAAACATCACACAGTACCCATAAATACATACATCATATTTGTCAATTAAGAGTAATATTTTTAGAAAAGAGTAAGTGCGATACTCTAGGTCTAAAACCTAAGAGAACTAGCCACATCTACTTCCTGTATTATGGAATAAAATCTATGGGAATAACATTTAAAAATGTCTGCCTATACTGAGAGAGCCATGCTTGAGAGTCTGCAACATCTCCGTGCTTTTCTTGATGATCGTGAGGGCCCAGCCTTCCAGTCAATCCCAGAGAAGGAGCCAGTAAGTATGAAGCCACCATAAAAACTTCAGACCAACTTAATAGTCAGTGAATTTCAACAAGTGTTCTTAGTCTATGTCATATAAAGCAATCTAACTGAGCCAGGCCTTGAACTACTAACCCACAAAGCTACACGGTATACCAACATAGTAGCTGTTTTAAGCTCTATATTTTGTACTCAGTTGTTACACAGTAATAGACAACCAGAATACAATGTACCTACATAGCAGGCTCCTCTTTCTGACATAGTGGAATTTGAACAGGTGTGAGTATCTTTAAAACTACTGTGAAGTCCTTAGGAGATGATGTGATGCAGCCTAAAACCATACCTAATGTTCTGGTCACCTTTTTAGGTTTTCTCTTCTTGTGCCAGGGCAGAGGTCCTACTAGCAACCCCCTAGATAAATAACAAGTCAGAGAGTAGACATAGTCATACCAATTATGATAATACTTTTGCTTCATGATATATATGTATTTTTAATTTATGGGTAGGTGTTGTAATGAAAAAAGAAATCTGGATAATTATAATATTTTGTATTGGTTTATAGTTTTGTTATGTGTTCCTAGAGAAGAAACATGAGTTTCGATGACTATCTCAAAGTATACTGAGTGTTGATATTGAACTCAGTAGTTAATTTTATTTAACACATTTAACCTTCTTAACATAATCAAAAGCTTTATTTTTGCTACAATACTATTATGTTTTTTTTCTTACCTATAGAGCAATTATGCTACTCTTGTCTGCCTTTATATGAAACTTAAGAAAATTGTTTATAGAAAAAAGTTACACCTGGATATACAAATAAAAGAAAGAAATAACATTTGCTATCCAAACTCAACACAGGTACTGTAAGCAGAAAGTGTTTCTGTGCCAATTACTGAATTCTGTGATTACACAGGGAGAGGAAAATGAGCAGCACTATGAAAGGTCATTTGTGTCTTATTAAACAAAATTCTCTGGGGAGATCAGCTTACTATCTTAACCTTGAATATAAAGTTATCTTTTTTCCAGTGCATGCTGCTTTCTGTGCTTCATTTCTTCTGTAAGGAAGCAACTACCACCATTTTCTACATATTGATGGAATAGTTAAAACCCTCTAATTAGTAACACTTCCTTAATCCTACAGAAAGAACTTCAGTCCTTTTTTCTCATTTCAGGTTTCATTTATTTATTTATTTATTTATTTATTTATTTATTTTGAGAGGTTTTTGCTATAGGGCGTGTGCGCTCGCCAGACAGACAGAGAGAGACAGAGAGACAGAAAGCAGGAAATCACCCCCCAGGGGGGATGGCCATGCTGCAATCCCTTCTCCTCCACTCTCCTCTCGGGATCTTGGGCACGCACGCACACGCGCCGGGCGTGAGTTTAAGCCACCAGGTCTGGGACTTGAACCACGGTCGACTACGTGGGAATCCAGCGACATAGCCATTACGCTAACTGCTGGTCCCAGGTTTTATTTTATTTTATTTTCATTTTTATTTTTATTTTTTTGAGAGGTTTTTGCCATAGGGTGCGTGCACTCGCCAGACAGAGACAGAGAGACAGAAAGCGAGAAATCACTCCCCAGGGGGGATGGCCACACCATAATCCCTTCTCCTCCATTCTCCTCTTGGGATCTTGGGCACTCACACACATGCCCCTGACGTGAATTTTAAGCCACTGGGTCCGGGACACGAACCGTGGTCGACTACATGGGAGTCCAGCGACATAGCCATTACGCTAACTGCTGGTCCCTCGTTTCCAGTTTTAGACTGTACTGAAACCCCATCAGTGAAAACAGGGCTTTCAGCCACCATCAACAGTAAGGCAGGTTGGGTTGACACACAGGCAATGATGGGCAGCTTCCAGAATAATGAATATGCCCTCTGAGCATCTTTTTAATCCCTTGATAATATGCCTTATTTTGAAAAATCAATTATTTATAGAGCAATAGTTCATCTAAACAAAAGTGAAAAATATAACGTCCGTTTTTGGATTTTATATTTTAGTACTATTCATATCAACAATATGACCAGATGTTATTAAACACATAACCAAAAATAGCTTAAGTGTTCATGTATTATTCACATACTTTGATCTAAGCTCTCAAGAGGAACATCTATAACAAATTAATTCAGAGGTATATTAGGGCAAAATTCAAAATACTAGCTGAGAAATCAAATGATTAGTCATAAACCAAGAGTGGAGTTTGAAATATCAACTTTCAAATCATGATGGTAATTGCTTTTCCATACCCTCACTCATAAGAAGTTGGATTTTTCCTGTCAGTTGTCTAAAAAATATGTATGATAGTCTTAGGTGTCAGAGTCTGCCCTAAAAGTCTGACAGAAATTGTTCCTGTTTCATTAATGACTAGAAGTGGAAAAACCCTTATCCTAACTTAGCCCTTCAAAACTTTGGTGCCTTTGTTCCCCTTCACACCAGACACAATGGGCCTCTTAATCTTTTCATACATGTCTGGGCCTTGAATCTAAAACACAATAGCCTTATTTACTGTCTTGCCATTTACATTCTCCTGTTAAGATGTCCAGATCCTCATTCTTCTCACTGCTGTTTCACTTTGGATACACCCTCACCAAGTGTCATTACAAATGTAGGACCTCAAAATGTCTCTTTGTACATAAACTCTTTTCCTAAAACCTAACATAGTCTAACTCTTAAGCTGCAGATTTGGCATGTTAGCCATCAGGCTAAGAGTATAAATGACCAAATAGAGAGATGTTGAGATACACCAATAATCATTCTAGCTGCTTTCCATATGTCACCTCATTATTCCTTGCAAGGTAGATTCAGTGAGTCTCTGTCCCCATGTTTTCCATAGAAAAAAAGTAAGCCTTTCTATAATTAAACAGTATTAGACGGCTAGATATGGAAATACTTCTTTGATGAAAGAATCAAAACCTCCAGTTGTCTGGTGGTCAGCTCGTAGAAACTGAACAAAATATCAAGGTTGAATATAGAAAAATAACTGAACCAATAGTGCTTGCTAAGAAAAAATTGAAATGTCAATTAACGTAACAATAACAGGCATTTTAATAATTATAAATCTTATGCCTCTTTCTGAATTCCCATATTCCTGGTGTTGACATGTAAAATTATCCTGGAAGTTTACTAAAGGTAGTCATTGAACACTAGGAACATAACACCTAAACAAATTAGTATAGAAACCATTCCACTTTTTTCATCTAGAAAAGTAGTGAGGGCCAGTGGGTGGTGTGGTGAGTAAGTCAGTTATATCCCAAGCGAATGACCTTGAGGTTCGATTCCTAAATTTGGTGGCTTGAAAAGCATGATGGGCAAGCGTACATGCTCAAAATCCCAAAAAGAAGGAGAAATAGAGAAGGGATTGCAGTATGACCATCTCCCATGGCTGGGGGGATGGGGAGGATTTCCTACTTTCTCTCTCTTTTTGTCTCTCTTCGATGAGAACAAGTACCTTCAAGCAAATTAAAAATAAAAAAAGAGTAGTACAAAATTCTGTACAATTTGCACATGCATGACATTAATCAATAGCTTTTAACTAGTATCAAGTAAACTGCAATGTGGAAATCAGCATTAATTTTATAATGATAAAATGATTAATTATACACATGGTATTCAAATGCAGTATATAAATATAAAGTCTTCATAAATAATGATAATTATAATACATATTATTATAGTGTGTGTATATATATATATATATACATATATATAT
>NW_006202743.1:221189-265995 GCF_000334495.1 Tupaia belangeri chinensis
ATTTGTGTGTGTGTGTCTGTATCCATTCAGCGTTAACGATGCTATTCAACTACTGTTAAGAGTCAGTGTACATGTTGATTCATAAAAAATAATTTTTAAATTTTCAGAAAGTTTGAAATCTTTTTATTAAGCACAATTATTAATAACAAATTATGTAAACATATAATTAAATAAATTATAGTAACTATGAAGGTTAAGGACTCATCATTTCCTGATTATTTTATGTATTATAAATTACCTTATAGGTTTGAGATCATTTAGATGTATTTCATGTGTATAACATAAATATCATATAATAATGTACTACTGCACTGCTCTGTCCCATCCGGTTCAATGATGTCACATCTATAGCTTAAAATTGACAAGCAGAGGAATATTTCAATCACCAGAATCAGAACACTATGAATCAGATCTGCTTTTCCTTGAGAATCACTCATTAAGCACTTGCCCACTACTGTATATTTTTACATGGTTATTTTCATTAATTTTCAATGACCACCATGTTCGTAACATCAACAGAGCTGAATACTCACCCGGCAGATGGAGATTTAAAAAAAAAAAATGAAACTTATTAATGATGAAACTGTTTGGAGAAGCTACTTTTAGATCTGCAGCCAAACGAGCTTTCTGGTCCTTTGCTTCATAATTAGATTGATTTACTCCTGGTCACCAGCACAGCTGACATCTGCAAGCTACCCTTGAGTGATTAGTCTTGAATGCAGCCACTCCATGGGCAGACAAATCTAAAGACCAGGGACAGAGAGAGGAAAGGCTGAGCCAAGCATGTTCTGCAATTTCTCTCAAAATCAGAGTATCAATTAGTGTATGTATCGTTTCTTGGCACAGAAAAATTCAAAATAAGAATGGTTGAATAAGACAGCATGACATCATGATGGTTTGGAGGTAAATGCTGAGACTCTATTGGTCTGCTATCCTAAATAAGTCACTTCTGGTCAAAGGTGACTAAGGAGTACCAAGCCATGCATACTCAGCTAGCAGGCAAGAAAAATGTAAGGAGAACCTCTCTTCCTTTCTAAATAGACCCCACCCCCCCAAATACCACTCAACTCTTCCCGCATCATCAGTGAAAACTTAGTCACATGCCCACAATTAGTTGCAATGGTAACTGGTAATGTATCCTTTTAGTTAGACACATTGATGTTCAGGATACATTCTGTGTTTTATTTCTAAAAATGAGAAGGGGGCTATATTAAGAATCTATGCCATAGCCACAACTGCGATGATGAATCCAATGCGAGGAGAGGCCAAAAATGTTATGTAGCTGAATGGTAATCTAGAAACATAAGGCAGACTATCACTGTTTTACCATAGCATCTGCTTTGGCTCCATTACAACGAAGATAATGGAAATGTTATATATAAGACTATGTATAATAAGGTTAAAACAACTATAAGAGACTCCACAATAATTTAAAGGGCTTTCGGGTTCAATGGTGGCATCGCAGTAACAGCATTCTGTGAAGCTGACCCATGTGGAGAGGTTGTAGGTTCACATCTGAAGACCTCCCTGAATATGTCAATCATGCTTCCACCCATGATCCCAGCTGTCTGAGGCTAGGTGTGGATCAATAGTATCAGGATTCTGCCAGAGGCATTGTCTTTCCCTCTCTCTGTCTCAGTCACAGAAGAAATAAAGAAATAAACTTAATAAAACTTAAGGGACTATACAAAACCTAAGAAATTTTTATAACACATGTGATTAGTCCTTGGTTTATGTAAGGAGAAATTACATATTCCTACAAAGTATCCCATATTTTATATACAAAGAACTTAAACCTCAGTAATTTTGACCAGTTTGAGAGAATTTTACACTTTACATTAAAGGAAGGCTAACATATGGTTAGTTCTAAAGAAAAAAATACAACTTGATTATAAAATACCAATTGTCTCTAAAATTAGATTAAAAGAACAGGAACAATCTTTAAGGACCAGATGAAATAAATGAATGAAAGTAGTTTTTAAACATCAGGGTACTTTATATTAAATCCGATATCCTAAAGAAACTGAAGGTATAAAAAGTGTGTCTTCTTGGGGTCAGCAGATGTTGTGGTGGTTAAAGCAATGGACCCCCACTTGACTGACCCAGGAGTTGGGGTCCTAGATGGGGCAGCTTACCTTCTCTTTCTCTCTCTCTCTGGTGAGTGCATGTACCCATAGCAAATTTAAAAATAATAATAGTAATACATAAAATATAAATAATTCTTTTCTAAAAAAGTGTGTCTTAGATAGCTTAATCACTATTACAATATGCTTTTTTTGTAGCAAACCCATTACAAGTAGCATGGGTTTAACTATTATTTTAATGTTTCTCTAAATTTTTTGTAAATTCGGAAACACCGATATCTGACATATTTTACTCTGAATTCTAATTTTTGCAAGGACGCAGAAAGTTTTATCATCAGTAATGTATCTTTCAATCCTTGATGAAATGCCTGAAATAAGTACCATGTCGTTAGAAAGTAATTCCAACTAGAGGAGAATATTGAATGTGCCTTAATATTCCTTGGTAATGTGACTTTGCAGTACTTTTGTAAGCATCAATGCAGAGACGTTTAACATTATGTGATTAAGTTAGCATGTTTTAAACATTTCTGATTTTTATGGAACTAGCCATAAATCAGCATGTTGCAGATACCATTGAGGAAAAGAAACCTCCATTGATGGAACAGAAGTTTAACCGTTAGTAATAATATGTATACTGATAGTATGCCCTTGCTCTAAGATTTTCTTTGCATTCAACTTCAATGTATGAATCACTTTTAATCAGAGAAAATAAGCATGATAATCAAATGCAAAGCAGCATAGGCTCATAGTGAATGTTTGCTCTAATGAGAACTTAACTTCTGCTTATGTCAGATAATTTAGCTCTGAAAGCTATAACTGACTATTAAGTCAAGAAAAAGTCTAACATGTACCCATAGCAAATTTAAAAATAATAATAGTAATACATAAAATATAAATAATTCTTTTCTAAAAAAGTGTGTCTTAGATAGCTTAATCACTATTACAATATGCTTTTTTTGTAGCAAACCCATTACAAGTAGCATGGGTTTAACTATTATTTTAATGTTTCTCTAAATTTTTTGTAAATTCGGAAACACCGATATCTGACATATTTTACTCTGAATTCTAATTTTTGCAAGGACGCAGAAAGTTTTATCATCAGTAATGTATCTTTCAATCCTTGATGAAATGCCTGAAATAAGTACCATGTCGTTAGAAAGTAATTCCAACTAGAGGAGAATATTGAATGTGCCTTAATATTCCTTGGTAATGTGACTTTGCAGTACTTTTGTAAGCATCAATGCAGAGACGTTTAACATTATGTGATTAAGTTAGCATGTTTTAAACATTTCTGATTTTTATGGAACTAGCCATAAATCAGCATGTTGCAGATACCATTGAGGAAAAGAAACCTCCATTGATGGAACAGAAGTTTAACCGTTAGTAATAATATGTATACTGATAGTATGCCCTTGCTCTAAGATTTTCTTTGCATTCAACTTCAATGTATGAATCACTTTTAATCAGAGAAAATAAGCATGATAATCAAATGCAAAGCAGCATAGGCTCATAGTGAATGTTTGCTCTAATGAGAACTTAACTTCTGCTTATGTCAGATAATTTAGCTCTGAAAGCTATAACTGACTATTAAGTCAAGAAAAAGTCTAAGCAAATCTATAATAAATTCCTCCAGGAAGCTAGAAAAAGTTTGCCCTATAACCTTTATGCACTGCTCGTCATTAAAGAGGTCACAGTTTCTCTGGAGCCAGAAGTATGCCCGTCACACATGCCTCATCAATTCTCAGTCTGTGTGGAGCCCTTCCATTAATATCTAGGATCATGTTAGAAACACTAACAGAAACTCACTTGATCTCGTTGGACTCATTTGTTGAGCCTGCAAGGTTAAATAAGTCTAATTAAAGGTGGGAGTGAATTTTAAATGACTTTCACATCCATTCTTCTATCCTCCAGACAATGTTCCAAAGACCTGAATGTTAACACTGTCTCCAGGCTCATTTTTAATGACATAAACCTTACATAGAGTGAGTCAGCTCATGGAGGAAAACAGAACGAGGCAAACTACCTAATATGAGAAATGATTCATTTGTTTTCCTGAACAGAAGAACAGATAAGCTTTTGGTTGCCCTAATCCATGAAGGGTCACTGGGGTAGGTTTTCCACTTAGCTGGTTTTTGGAACCTTGAAAACAATACTTTAAATCAGATGTGATTATAGAAAAAAAATAAAAAAGACTGAAGATAAGCCTTAAAGTATTATAAAATGTATATAATTTGCCCATAAGTAGACTTATATTGTGATGATGAAAAAGGCAAGATCAAATATCAAAGAAAAGAAAATAAGATGATGTTTGAAATCAGTTTCGAATTGTGTTCATTAAAATGATCATCCACTCCTTTACTTCTTATTTGAATAAGGGGAACTTCAGACACAAAAATTTAGACAGAATTCCTGAGAGTTGGGAGTGGCCTCAAGAGTTACATTAACCTGACACAGGGTAAGCAGAGTGGAGTTTGACAGAGACAAAATAATATCAGGAGTCATGTACAGGCTTTGGGCTTCAGTTACAGAAAACAGGAAAGTGTAAGTTACAGAAAGCAGGAGACATTGCTCCTAATATAAAACAAAGAAACAAAAAAGGGTGGTTGATTTGCAGAATCATAACATTATTTGAATCCAAGCACTGAGATTTCAGTTTAACCAGCAGGCTTGCATTTGTTTAAAGTTTGTTGAGAGACAGAGAGAAAGACAGGGACACCTGACAGGGTCTCGCCACACTGTGATCCTCCTCCTTCTCTCAGCCAGTCAGGATCACGGGCTCACATGATCCAGTTCACCTGGTGTGTTCAGGTCAAGCTGGAATCTGAACTGCTGTCTTTTTCATGTGGCTCTACTATTGTGTAGCAGCATCCTACCACGTGGGCCACTGTGGCTAGGCTAATTAGCTTAACATATTAGGAAACATGGGCACCTTTAAGGAGAACTTGCCAGTGAACATAGACTCATGTAAAGTGAAATGAGGGATGAAGATTGGGCCATGGGTGGGTAATAGGATGTAGGAGGGAGGGGATTAGGGGGAAAAATAAACAACATATTTAATAGACACAAAAATGAAAAGTTATCTGTTGATGAAGTTAATGGTAATGTCTTTGGCTTGATTAATATGTACAATATTTATGCTGGGAAAAGCCAAGTTGTACACTATGAAGATATACAGTGATTAAGGGTAGACAGAAAAATAAATGAAAAAAACATAAAATAAAACAAATTTGCTAACATCTAATGTGGATTAGGTGATCGTATAGAGTGTTTGGATCTGTATACATCAAGGTAGCTTTCATCCCAGTAAAGGTTTCTTCTCCAGGGAACATGACTGAGGACTGAGGAGAAAGAATGGGGAATGAGTGAATGATAGACCATGTCTCCATCAGCAATGCCTGATAGGCAGAGAAGTGTAGTCGTTATTGCAGGAAAAGCATAAAGTCCTACAGAAAACCCTTCCTGCATTAATAGTCTTGCAGGTAGAAGTTTTAAGCCACTGTGGAATGGGAAATAAACCTGTCGAACTCCAAGATGGTGGCAAGATCCATTGGGAAAGAAGTGCTGTCACTTACCCTGTTCTAATGAGGAAAGTCATGGAACTACCCTGTTACAGACCATAGGAGAACTCTTACAACTAAGGGAAACTGAAAAAGTCCCAACTTAAAGATCTGGGGACTCAGAGACTGCTTGTGTTAGACTCTGGAGCAGGACAACAGAGAACATCTCCACTCCAGCATAGGCTAGCAATCTTCTGCTAGAGAAAGGCAAGAACATGGAGACAGACATTCTGTGTACACATAGTGAGAAGCTGAGGGTGGGGAACAACTAGAAAAACTCTTCAATAGTTAAGTCCTGACACTAAATATGTCATAAAGCCAGTGAAGGTAGTCATAATAACAGCTACACCCAAATTCGGGTCAATCTCTGACTACATTAAGTTTAACAGTTGTGGAAAATATCATAACAAAATCATAAGAGAAAAGGAGACACGACCATGCTCAACCTTCACTCCAGATGACCTCAGTCTTTACATTCCAACATATAATATCATAAAGCACACAACAATCAAGAAAAATGAGCGTATTGAGAGAAAAAGCACTTGCCAGATTCAACCTACTATGGTCCAATTGTTGGAAGTACCAGAGAGAAAATTGATAATAATCATAATTAACATGTAAATGACACTAGCAGGAAGGTATACAGTATGTATAAATAGATGAAGCATCTTTGAAGAATTCACTGTGATACTTACACAAACAAGAGGATTATCAGTGGACTTGGAGTAGGTCAGTAGAAATTTCTCAAACTGAAGCACAAACATAAAAAAATAGCTAAAAATATATCAGAAACAAAGTCAAAGATATGGGAGAAAGTATCACATAGTTTAACATATGTGTAGTTAATCTAAGTAAGAAAGAGCAAGAGAAAACATGTCAGACAAATACTAGGGAGACAACGTTGAACTCTAGGGCCAAGAGCCACAGACCTCAATCAGAAAAAACAATCTTTCCCATGCACACCCAATTAAAAGTTCTAAACATATAATATTTAAATTCTAAACATCATACATAAAGAAGAAAATCTTGAAAATATCCAAAGAAAAAGATACAGTTAATATAATGGAATTTTGATAAAAAATTAAAACAAAGTTTATGTCACAAAAGCATGAAGAAAACTATGAAGAAGAGACCAATACATTTGAAAAGCTAGAGAACAATAAGGGAGAAAACCTATGCAATCAAAAGCCGTTTGAAACAGAAGAAAATTGGTAAAACCATAGCAATTAATCAAGAAAAACAAATGAGATAAAGAAATACTAAAATGTCTGTAATCCTTTAAAGTATCGTATAATATGGCACTACAATAGAATAACAACAATCAAAATGTATGTATGCCTCAAATTTTGGCACCTTTGATGAGACAGGCAAATCCCTTCAAGGATATAAACTAGCAAATTTGGGAAATGAAAAAATGTGAATGGTACTGTACCTCAAGGAAACTGAACTTGTATTCTAAAATACTCCTATTAAGAGTGCTGTGGTGGTAATGCAACCGGATGGAAAGGTCCCAAGACCTCCACCTCCGTGTACATGTTGTTTCCTTGTGAGCATGCCCATGATGTAGGCTGGCTGAAATTGGGTGTGTTGGTAGCATAAGGAACAGGTGTGCTTCTCTCTCTCTCTCTCTCTCTCTCTCACACACACACACACACACACACATACACACACACACAGACAATAAATTTTACAAGTTTTAAAAAGTTAAAAAATAAAGAAATTAAAACCTCCAAATAAGCCCCCCAGACCATTTCTTTACAGAAGTATTTGTAATTTCCCAGGTCAATACAATGTAGGTCCAGAATTAAGAATCCCTGTCCTAGGATATACACCAAGAGTTGGCGGGAGGAAGTGGTGAGCCATGAGGTAATTATAAGCCTCATTCAACAATTTTGGAATTGGTTCTCCACTAATGTTAAATAATAAAGAGACAAGGTTTCAGGATAGGGATAGTAGTCTGAATTGATAAGTGAGAAAAAGTCCAAGGTATTTTTCTAGATCTATGATTCTCAGCCAAAGACGTATTAGAATAAGAATGGCTGAGAGTGAGACCAAGGCATTAGTAATTTTAAGCTATGCAGGTATTTTTCAGTGTTCAGCCAATTGTGAGAACTACGAGGCTAACAGGTGAAAACTCTCAGTGAGGTTAGAGTTAAATCTTGATAAAGACAAAGAAGTAGCTTGTTTTCAAAAAGTACAATTTTTTTTTGAGAGATTTTTGCTATAGGGCGCATGTGCTCACCAGAAAGACAGAGAGTGACAAAAAGACAGAAAGTGAGAAATCACCCCCCAGGGAGATGGCCATGCCACAACCTCTTCTCCTCCATTCTCCTTTCAGGACCTTGGGCACACATGTGCACGTGCCCGGCATGAGTTTAAGCCACTGGGTCTGGGACTGGAACCGCGGTTGACTACATGGGAGTCCAGCGACATAGCCATTATGCCAACTGCTGGTCCCCGAAAAGTACCATTTTATATAAGAAAGCATTCTTCCTTTTTTAAAAAAGTATTTTATTTAACTTTATTTAAACTTCAGAAGAGACAGAGAGAGAAAGTGAGAAAGCAAGCTGCCAGGTCTGAGACTCAAACCGCTTGCAGCCATGTGAGAATCCAGCACCCTCCACCACCATGCCACCTGCCATCTCTATAAGAAAGCATTATTGACCTCAGTGAACTTACATAACGTCAACTTACATAAACGCTTCCTACATACTGAGAAGATAAGCCTGTCTGTCCAAATAGCCTTTCCCAGTTATATATGTAGCATTTCAGAAGTTTCCTTTTAATGCGAAATTTTCATATACACATAGTCTGTGAATGATAAAAGGGAGGGAAAGTTTCACCTCTATCTTCAAGTGTTTTCAGCTGTGTTTGAGAATTAAATTGATATGAAATAGATCAACAGCAGAAAGATTGCTGCTTTCTTTTTTTTTTCTTTCTTTTTTTTTTCCCCCCAAGGGGTGTACATGTTTACCAGAGAGAGAGAAAGCACCCTCTAAGGGTACATGATCAGAACATAATTCTCTTCCCTTAATCTTGATCCCATCAGGAGATCTAAAAATCTAAACTAAAATACACCGAATAATATTTATGACTTAGGTTTAGACAAAGATTTTTTAGAATGTGATGTAAAAGTGCAAATTACTGAAGATAATCCTGATAAAAATAGATTTCATCAAAACTAAAAATGTCTGCTCTTTTAAAGACACCATTAAGAAATTAAAAAGAGAGAGCAGTGGAGTGGTGGTTAAGGGTGCTGGACTCCCACACGGCCAAACTACAGTTTGAGTCCTGAATCTGGCAGCTTGCTTTCTCACTTTCTCTCTCCTCTCTCTCTCTCTCTCTCTCTCTCTCTCTCTCTTTCTCTCTCTCTCACTCTGTCCCTCTCTGGTCAAATTAAAATAAATAAATAAATAAAGTTAAATAAAATAATTTTAAAAAAGAAAATTATGCCAGCCACATATGTGTGCATGCTCAAATTCCAGGAGGAGAATGGAGTTAGATTTTGATGTGACCAACCCCCGGGAGAGACCTTACTTTCCCTCTCTCTATCTCTCTCTCTTCCCAGTGCACATTATATGACAAAAAAAAAAAAATAGAAGAAAAAAATTACGAAGTTGGGAAGATCTCCTAAAATTATGATCATGTTAAAGTCATAACAATTATCAACAGGCCTTTTCTTTCTCTTCAGTAGATATTTTACAAGAGAGTATCTAGAAATATAAAGAAGTTTTGGGTTAAAACCTCACTGTTATTTTAATCTTAGCCGCTCTGACTGGGATTAGGTGGTATCTCATCATGCTTTTGATTTGCATCTCCCTTATGATAAGCGATGTTGAGCATTTTTTATATGCTTTTTTGCTGTTCATATGTCTTCCTTAGACAGTTGTCTGCTTAGCTCCTTTGCCCAAATTTTAATAGGATTGATCATTTTACTTTTGTGTAAGCTTCTTGAGTTCCCTGTGTATTCTGGTTATTAGTCCTTTTCCATGTCTGAGTCATTGTTTGCACATGCATTCTCCCATTATGAGAGTTGCCAGTTCACTCTAATTAATGTTTCTTTTGCTGAGCACAAACTTTTTAACCTAATGAATCCCATTGTCTGTTTTGGAGATTATTGTCTGTACTTTAGGGATCTTATTTAAGAAGTCTTTGCCTGCACCAATGTCTCCAAGAGTTTCATCTGTATTATCCACCAGTACTTTTATAGTTTAAGATCTTGAGTGGATCTTTGATCCATTTTGAATTGATTTTTGTTAATGGTGAGAAATAGAGATTCAGGTTCATATTTCTGCAGATGGATACTCAGTTTTTTCAGCACCATTTGTTTTTTGTTTGTTTGTTTGTTTGTTTTTTGAGAGATTTTCACTATAGGGTGCGTGCACTCGCCAGACAGACAGAGAGAGACATAGAGACAGAAAGCAAGAAATCACCCCCCCGGGGGGGATGGTCACGCCGCAATCCCTTCTCCTCCATTCTCCTCTTGGGCACGCACACACACATGCCTGGCGTGAGTTTTAAGCCACCAGGTTTGGGACACGAACCGTGGTCGACTATGTGGGAGTCCAGTGACATAGTCATTATGCTAACTGCTGGTTCCCAAGGAGCACCATTTTTTAGAGATTTTCTTTTCCACACTGGTTTGACAAGTACCCTTTGTCAAAAATCAGTTGGCTATATGTTTGGGGGTTTATTTCTGGGGTAACTATTCAGTTCCATTGGTCCACATGACTGTTTTTGTGCTGATACCATTCTGCTTTGATTATCATAGCTTTGTAATATATTTTAGGGTCAGGGAGTGAGATACTTCCTACTCCACTCTTGTAGCACAGTATTGCTTTGACATTACAAGGTCTTTTACAAATCCAGTGCTGGTGAGGCTGTGGTGAAAAGGGAACTCTCTCTCCTACACTGTTGGTGGGTATATAAATTAGTATAGCCACTGTGGAGAAAAATATGGAGGTTACTCAAAGACCTACAAATAAAACTAAAATATAATTCAGCGATTCCACTTCTGGGTGTCTACCAGAAGAACAGAAGCACACTCAAAAAAGTGCCTGCACATCTATGTTTACTATGGCATTATTCACAATTGCTAAGACATGGAACCAACCCAGATGTCCAAGAACAAATAATTGCATTGAAAAAGAATGGCACATATACACTCTGGAATGCTACTCAGTCATAAAACATAAGACCCTGACATCTGATAGAAAGTGAATGACTATTGAAGATAAATGCTGAGGGAAACAAGCCAGGCTATGAAAGGGGGACATTTTATGTCTCCACTTAATATACACTAAACGTCCATACTCTATGGCAGAAACTGAAAGATTGGAGGATACAAAAGCATGGAGAACTGTGGCAGAGACTGGAGACAGTGTGGGAAGAGGTTCGGAGGTGGGAGGGGATGACAAGAAGAAAATCAAGAAGAAAAGTAGAGAGACAAGACATTTAAGGGACAAAGAAATAGAGAATTATCTGTTGATAAAACATGTATAATCATATCTTTAACTGGACTGTTGTGCAATGTATTCATGCCAGGAAATATCATTTTACAAACTATGGTGATATACTGTGATTTATTATATAAAATAAATTGAAATAAAAAACAAGCAAACAAACAAAAACCTCAATGTTACATAACATGAATCAAGACGATAGAGCTGGGGAGACCAGCAGATGGTGTAATGGGGAGTCCATGACTATTTGGGTCCCAAATCAGGTGACTTAAAACTCAAGCTGGGCATGTGTGTGTACATGCCCAAAATCCCAAGAAGAGAATGGAGACGAGATTGTGGTGTGGCTATCCCCCCCCAGGCGTGATTTCTTGCTTCCTATTTCTCCATCTTTCTCTGTCTCTCCAGCAAGCACACACGCCCTCTAGCAAAAATATATCTAAAAAAAAAAAAAAATAGAGCTGGGGTAGCCTTGTTTCTTAGTGGCTAGGAGAGTTGGAATTCACATGCCCCTGATGTGAATTCAAATCCCAGACCAGTGACTTGAACATATGAGGTGTGTGTACTTGCTTTCTTCCTCTCTCTCTTTCTTTCTCTCTATTTCTTCTGGGAAGTGCATTTGTCCTCTGGCAAGTTATAAAGAAAAATAGAAAAGAAAAGAAAACAGAGACAATAACATTTGTATTAACTGTAACCTGGTAAGAAAATTAGTAAAATGTTGATTATTCATTATTAAACATTTAAACAGCTACTCTTCTCTCTATTCCTACATAAAAATAGCAATAATGATAACAAAATGACATAAGAACAAAAGAGTTAAAATCCTGATAAGTTCATAAATGACATACCTATCATCTTATTAATTAAGAGATTTGCCATGTATAGCAGCAATATTTAAGTTTTGATTAATGATTACTTCACAAAATCTCAAAAAATTGCTCTCTACTCATGAGTTGAAGTTACAAAATGTCAGAAAGTTTTTTTCTTTACCCCAAAACATGCAGAAAACAAAAATAAATAAATAAAGATTACAAATAATGTAGACTATAAATTCAGTTTCTTTGAGAAGTTTCTCTAGTTTCAGGGCTAACTTCTTTTAAAAATGTTTTAATTAATTTATTTTACATTCATTCACTGTATATCATTTCAGCATACAAAATGAATTTTCCCATTCAGAATACACTGGATATTAGTCCAACCAAAAATAT
Source organism: Tupaia belangeri chinensis (assembly GCF_000334495.1). Lineage (NCBI taxonomy): Eukaryota > Metazoa > Chordata > Mammalia > Scandentia > Tupaiidae > Tupaia > Tupaia belangeri. The sequence goes on from NW_006202743.1 coordinate 233,498, forward strand.
TACTATGCAATTATCTTCAACAGATAATTATTCATTTTATGGTTTTTAACTGTTTTACTTCTTTCTTTGGCAGAGTGAGAGGGAGGGAATCAGGGCTAACTTCTTGATGGAAAGCAATTCTGTCCTAATGGGTGATTTGTGGACTTCTTAAATTTGGAATCAAGCATTTTCACTGTCTCGCTCAAATCTCAGAATAATTGTACTTTCTACCTATGAGATCCTAAAGTCAAGTTCTCAAGACATTTGTCCCTCAACTAGAAGTTATTGTTATCTAAGTCACTCAAGATTTAATTTTAGCCTTTTGACAGATATAATGTCCTAAGGTTATGCAGTAAAAGTGACAAAACCAAAATTTGATGTTCTTATTCTTCAACCTGCTTGTATCTAATTAAGTGTTTTATTATATTCCATGTAAAATTCATATTCTAACTTAGTGTATTTTCTAAAAAACCTTTTTCACATGGAGAAAATCTGTTAGTCATTTCTGTCTATAATACACTAAGTCAACTATGCCTAACCTTGCAAAGAATAGCATTATATCTTCTAAAAAAATAGCTTAATGCAGAATTTTCCTTTCTATGGTTTGATACAGTCTGCATACCAGCTGAGACAAGAACATGAAAAATTGAAGAAAAATAATTTTACCATTAAAACATGGATATGAAAAGAATAAAATGTCAATATTTACCAAACAACAAAAACATTTGTTTTTAGCAAATATAGAAACATTCTTTTAAAAATTCTTGTTTAGGTCAAAAGTATTAATGTTTCATGTCAACAAGTCTTATTCCTCTAGTCATAAAAAAGATATTTCATTAAAATATGTTAAGCACAGGTAAATAGTAATAAATAGCATCAGAGTTTATTACAATTAAACTTAACTATGTTACATCTCTAGTACTCATTAAGCTATGAACTAATATTAAGGAGACATTTAATATACTGCAAAATTCTGAAATAATACATGTAATAAGTAAGTTATAACACAAATAAACTACAAAAACCAAGCAGAGTTATATTACTCCTTACATTACTTCTCATATTACCATATTACTTGCTTATATTGGGTCTGAAAACTCTTGACAATTTTCTTCACATTAGTAAGTATAAGATAAAGAGACTGAAGAAAATTTCTATCAAGGCAAATTATTCATTGTACAAATGCTGCTGCTGTAGTTCTTCCTATTCATAGATGTAGAGATATATCATCACATAGTACATGCTTTCACAGATTTTATATTCTAATGCACACACACGTGTAACATGAGCAAGGGTTGTATAAAATGACAGTGGTAAGTTCAATTTTAAGGGAGTGATCATACTTTGGGTTTGGATTTGTTACACTGATAATGCCTACTGGTCATCAAACTGGAAACACTTAGTAAATATTTGTGTCTTGACATCAAATGTCATTCCAAACAAAATGTATACTTTTGAGAGTCACTAACAAAACTGAATGAGATTTAAAGTTATGGCTTTGGTTGAAAAAAGACAATGAGTGTGGAGAGAGACTTTGGTCTGAGGGACAAACTCCTTGGCACTTATTGTAAGTAATCAGGTTGATTTGGTGAAAGCAGTAAAGACTGGAAAAGAAAGTCAGTTATTTCAGGATCACTCATGTGAAAAAATTGTCCCCTTTCCATTGAAATTCCTTTTTCATTGTGCCAACAATGAGCTGTTTTTTATATAGGTACCATTCTCCATATATGTAGATTTCCAGGATCTCTGTTAATAGTTTTATTCACCCATATTTCTACATTATGGGGAGCCATATTTTCTTGATTACTCTATCTTTTAATAAGCTTCAGTATCAGATATTGACTTTATTCTTTTCAAAGTCATTTGTCTATTCAAGAACATTCGCATTTCTATGTAAATTAGAAAATTGCTTGCCAATTTTCAACAAAAGACAAAAACAGAAATTCTTACTGTGATGAACTTGAATCTATAAATCAATTAACATCTTAACAATATTGGATCTTAAAATTAATGAACACAGTGCATCTTTTACTTACTGCTTAATCTTTTCTTAACAATACTTAGTAAATTTAAGAAGGCATATCTTAAATATCATGTATAAGATATATCATAAGGTAATAAACATCTTTATGCTATTATAAACTATTTTAACTTAATTTTAATATTTGAGCTTTTCATTGCTTGTACACAGTCATACAAATCATTTTTGCTTAATTAACCTGTATTATGCAACATTGTTAAGCTCATTATAGTAATTCTAGAAGAGATCATGTGAGTTTCTATATAGAATTACATGCTGCCCACAAGTAATGAGAACTTACTGCAATTTATTTTCATTTTTTTCCCTTTCAGCCTTTGTGTGATTAGAATTTCACTGACAAATTTTTATTATTTTTCATGGATGGGATAAGAGAAATTAATAATAATATCACTAATTAGCTAGATTTTAAGGAGATCTGAAAAGTCAATTAACAATTTAATGGCACTAATTAGGAACTTCATAAACTTGTTATTCATAAAAATAAATAAACTAACCCATTATGTTAGTATCACAATATAGATCTTGCACTTGTATTAACATTGTATTTTCTTTTGAGCTTTAGAAGTACTCTGTGTATTTAAAAAGGCATTATTACTATTATTATCTGCATGTTCATAATTATTTCTATGTTACAGGTTCATGTTACCTTTTTTACTGACAAAACAAATTTTGTTTGTGTTTTTGCTAGCTTGCGTTTTTAAGATAGGCTATCACTGTGTTATGATAGAAATATTACCACTCCAGTCCATGGCTTGATGGTTAAGGGAGCTGGATTTTACATGGCTGACCACATAGTTTGAGTCTTGGACCAAGCTAAAACACAGCAGCCATGAGTTTATGCATGCTCAAAACACTGAGAGAAGGGAGCAATGGAGGAGAAGGGACTGCTACATGACCATGTCCAATGGGAGGTGCCTTCTCCCTATTTTCTGTCTCTCTCTAGAGAGCATCTCTGGAAAGTTTTCTTTTTTTTTTTAATATTACCAATGGAAAGATGAAACAAAAATAATCTGGACTAAGAGAAGAAAGAAGTGTGCATGTGTATGAGATTTGTGAGTATATGTGTTGAATGTGTGAATGTGTGTCTATGTTGTTGGGTGTCTTTATTTTCATAACAGAAGGAAAAAAATCTGGATAGTAGATTACATTGTAAGTATTAAATTTCTAATGTCATGCATGAAGACAGAAACAGAGAACAAAGCTTAATTAACAAGAAAGCTATGAAGAAGGACTTTTTAAATGATAAACATATGAAAAATATTAACATATCAAAGTGCAGCTCCAAGCTATTTGAAATTTAGTAAAAACCCAGGACAATAATTACATGGACCATGTTGTTAGAAATGTTTTCCGGGATTAGAAGGTGGTGTGGTGGTTAGGGCACTGACTACCACATGTCTAATTGCAGTTCAAGTCTCAGACCTGGCAGCTCTCTCTCTCTCTCTCTTTCTCTCTTTCTTCTCTCCTTAGTGAGCACATGTGCCCTATAAAAAATTTAAAAATAATAATAATGGTAAATAAAATTAAATAACTTTTAAAGATATTAAACAAAAAGAAATGTTTCCTTGTGGTGATTATTCCTGCTACCCAGGATGGTGGGCGTGACTTCACTCACAAAAGAGTAGTTACTTCTATAATACTCATGTCATTAAAATGTTGCCTGTGCATATATCCCAAATAAAGGTAATTCTAACATCATGAAATGCAAGACTTTACCTGAACAATAGACTGTCATCAACCACAGCATAGGAGCCAGTGTTCTGACGATCAGAAACTACAGTAACATTTGGACAAGTCACTTTAAAACGACCTCAGTTTTTTGTTTTGCTTTGTTTTGTTTTGTTTTCTCCAAGCAGCATAGCACAAAGTAAAGAGGAAGGTACTACAAGAAACACATAATCACAGCATCTTAGAGATAGAAGGGTCATGAAGTCCAATCTCCATCTCAGTGAAAGAATACCTTGTACAGTATCCTTAAAAAATGGTCATTGGTTTCCCCTTAAATGAGTCCCATGTCAGGGCGTGTGTTGTGAAGACCATTCCTTTATTTAGAAAGCTATTATTCTGAGAAAGGTCTTTTGTTATTTGGAGGGAAAAAGTGTTTGTCCATTCCTCAAGTGTTCTACATCCGAAAATGCACAAATTACTCAAGTCCCTTTTCTAAATGAAAGTACCTTAGGTAGTTTAAGATACAACAATGTCTCTGATTTATCCTTTTGTCTTCTAAGCAACACTCCACAGTTTTCCTTAGCTTGCCCTTCACATGAAACCTACAAAAATTGACAGCATTTATTTGGCGAATAAAAAGTTGTCAATCTTTTTATTCTGTATGGTAACTATAGGTGCAACATTTATAAAATGACAAAGAATGGTGGTCAAAGAATATGTTCTCCACCCCTGGATACGCTACTGCTATAAAGCAACTAGGTGTGGATATTCTTAGAGTTGTACATATACGTCTGCTGGCTGGCCTTCAACAGGTGCATCACGCACTTATTTGAGAGCCAAATATCTATTTGCAATGTACTCTCTCCGCAAAAGTTTTTAAAAATCAAAACACAATATTTTATATCTATTCCATCTGTATATGCTTTTGTGGAGGGATTTTTTTTTCATCATTCTAGCTATTTATAATCTTCACAGTCCAGATATACTGATCTCTTCATATATGCATCCATATTATTTTACCCTCCTAAAATACGTTAAAATACGTCTTTCCATTCAGTCTTTCTTCTTCCTAAAAGACCTTTCCAATCCCACACTGCCCTAGGTTCTCTGGTTTTAAAAAATACTATAAGCTGGGTGGCTTAAACAACATTTATTTCTCATAGTTCTGGAGTGTGAAATCCAAGGTCAGGGTGCTGGGAACAGCAGGGTTTTAATGATGGCCCTTTCCCAGTTTATAGATAGCCTTTATGGCTATGTCCTCACATGGTGAAACTAGCTAGCTTTCTGGGCTCTTTCTTTTTTAAATTTGCTTATTTACTTATTGAAAGAGAGAGAGAGAGAGACCCTAGACCAATCCTTCTCCTACCTGAAGGCAACCAGAGTCATGGTCCATAGGTGAACCCAGCATTTTAAGAAGCCCTAAAACTTGAACTTAGCAACTTTCCACACAGCATTCTGCAACAGCATCCCTACTGCCTGCATCACTGTGACCGGCCCTCTCCAAGATCTTAAAAATTCACTAATCTCATTCATGAGGCAGTGTACCCTCACTAGGGTTTCAACATATAAATTTAGGAAGGACACAAACATTTACTCCATTGTATAAACATCTACCTACAGTCACTGTTCTTTGTTCTTTATTTATGACAGAACACATTCACATGAACAAATACGTGAGAAAGAGAGAAAGGAAGAGAAATACCCTTCACATGGTCTGGTCACACTGCAAACCCCTTCCTGTTGAATCTTGGGCACTAATGCACCTGCCCACCATGTTTCAGAACAACCTGATCAGGGACGCAGACTGTGGTTGTCATAGGGGATCCAGCTTCTCTTGAGAAGATTGTTGTGTGCCATGGATCCCACAATGCGCTATGGACCTAATATATATACTCATATATTTTTCCTTAGGTTTTAGTTTTTGCTATAGGGCACATGTGTTCAAGAGAGAGAGAGAGAAATCACCTCCCGGGGGGGTGGGGTGGGGGTGGAATGGCCATGCTGAAATCCCTTCTCCTCCAGTCTCCTGTCAGGATTCAGGATTTGGGGCACATATGCAAATGCATGGAAATTGATTTTCAAGCTGCTGAGTTGCACAGTCAGTCATGTGTAATCCAGTGCCTTTAACCTCTGTGGCACTAGCTGACCCTACATTAATTCTTCTTAATTGGTTTTGACTCACTAACTTTTGCATATTCTTCAGTTATCACAATAAAGATCTTGGAGGGTACCAAGCACTGAAGTGCTAGTTGTTAGCGTTCACTAAGAGCCAGCATAGTCTCCCATGTTATAAAACACATTTTGTGAGGGCAGGCATCTTGTTTTGCCTTCTTTCCTGCTGTTGGTCAGGCAGGAATCAAACCTGGCATCTAGTAGGTGCTCAGCATGTGTGTACTGAGTGAGAGACTCAATGTGGAATGGGGTAGATGGCTAGAAACCTATTTGTATTCAATCCTTCTCCTCTCTGATATCCATTAAGGTAACAGAGAATGTAAAATCGGGAGGGGAGAGGGGGAAATGATACTAATCTATACACCCTCTAGCTAATATTTTGTATATTTTAGATAATGTTTTACTGTGCCATGAACCATCCCATTCAGGTTGCTTTTTACCATTTATAAAAGTTTGCCAAAGACCATGACAAAAATCAAAATACACGTGACCAGCAGTTAGCATAATGACTACGTCGCTTAACTCCCATGTAGTCGACTGTGGTTTGAATCCAGACTCGTCGGCTTAAACTCATGCTGAGCACAAATGCGTGCAAGTCCAAGATCCCAAGAGAATGGAGGAGAAGGGATTGCGGCATGGTCATCCTCCCTGGGCGGTAGGGGTGATTTCTTGCTTTCTGTTTCTCTGTTTCTCTGTCTTTCTGGCAAGTACACCCATCCTATAGAAAAAAATCTCTCTAAAAAAAAAAAAAAATGCACTATATCTACACCATTTTCTTCTACTGCAAAGTCAAAAGAATGTAACAATACTTTGACATAACTTCTTAGTGAATCAGGGTACTGAGATCAGTAGACAAAATAGGAACTTCAGGGTCAGTGAGATCATTGTTAACTCTGCATTTAGATTAGCATGTTTTTTTCATTGGTGAAATAAAAATATTAATACACTCACACTGGATTTTTATGATAATCAAGTGAAATATGCTAGTAGACATTGCAACTTCCATCAGCTTGTTGCCCAGTATCAGTAGAGAATTATTTACTATGGAATTTGGAAAATGATTGATAGTAAGATTATTATCATATTATCTCCAGACCAACCATTTAAAACATAGAAACAGAAACAGAAACATTTATCCGTCTCTAGATTTTAACTTATCTCCCTTTTTTTTTTTAATTTATGAGAGATGGCAAAAGTAGATATAAAACCACTTTGATAAGTTTTGGAACTTTCAAAAATAATTTGTCTTAATACACACCTGCTGGCATGGTGTTTGGGGAACTGGACTCCCACATGGGTGACTGTGGTTTGAGTCCTGGACCTAAAAACTTGCATTCTCACTTTCTTTCTTTCTCTCTGTGTCTGTTTCTTTCTCTGATAAGTGCACATGCCTTGTAGCAAATTAAATAATAATAATAAATTAGAGTAAATAAATAATTCTTTTAAAAAAATGCATATCAGGAGTTGGCAAACCTTTTCAATAAAGTGCCAGACAGTAACCATTTTCAGCTTTGTAGATTCTACCACCTCTGTCTTTGTTAATCAGTTCTGCCTGTAACAGAAAAACAGAAATGGCAGATATGGACAAAATATACGTGAATGAGAGTAGTGGTCTTCCAATAAAACTTTATTTACACAAGCAGGAAGCTGGCTAAATTTGACCTTCAGAACATAGTTCATGAACCCTTATTTATGATTTGGAACCCACTTGACAGTGGCAATTTGCACTCATATTTTCTACCGTTTTACCATGACATACTACACTTTCAAATTTGAGTAGAGGTGTGATGGTAGAAAAAAGTAATATAAAAGTTGTACATTTCTGTCTCTAAGAAAACTGGTTATATTGCTACATCCTTTCTTCATTTATCTTATTACTACTTCTAAGGTTTCAAACATATTTTGCTGCTTATATAATTTCTTAAAACTGCCCATCTGTGCTTTAGACTTGCCAAGGTTGTTCTCGAAAATTCACAGCAACGTACAACATTTTTCAATATTTATATATTTCCCTTTGTCCGAAGTTTGTTTTCTTTCACAATCTGAGATTTCTAGTATAGCATTGATAATATCTGGAGATGACTCTTTTCATTCTTACTGGAAATATTTTTCACTGCAGCGTAGAATGGTGTTTTAGAAACTCGATATTCTTCAGCTATTTGACTTTTTTAGAGTTATCATAATTACCATAATAATTTACCTGAAGTCTTAAAGATTGTTTTTAACTTATCGAAGTATAACGTATGTATGAAAGTGAGCAATTTATAAGTGTGTAGTCCAGTCAATTCTTTTTTTTTTTTTTTTTTTTGCTATGGGGCACATACGCTCGCCAGAGAGAGAGAGAGACAGAGAGACAGAAAGCGAGAAATCACCCCCTCCAGAGGAGATGGCCACGACGCAATCCCTTTTCCTCCATTCTCCTCTTAGGATCTTGGGCACGCATGCACACGTGCCTGGCGTGAGTTTAAGCCACCAGGTCCAGAACTCGAACCGTGGTCGACTACGTGGGAGTCCAGCGACATACCCATTACGCTAACTGCTGGTCCCCCCCAGTCAATTCTAATCAAGTAAGTATACTATATAACTATTTCCAGGTCAAAAGCAGAAAAAGTCTAGCACCAGAGAAATATCCAATCTGTATTTATCGGAAAAGTAAGCATTATCTTTCCTTCTAAAATTATCTACTATTAGTAAAATGACCTTACTTCCCTTTGTTTTATGTAAATGGGATAATATATACCAGGTTCTCTTAATTAACAATATATTAGGAAGGACATAGATGAATTTTGTTAGGTTACACCCATGAGAGGCATTGCTAGGTCATAGATGTTGTCAATGTGTAGTTTTAATAGTTACAGTTGATCAGTTTTCCAAAGTGATTTTACCAGTTCACCCATCTGCAATGAGTGACAGATCCAGCTTCTCCACATCCACACTCAATATTGGTATAATTGTGATGACGAATTTGTAGAGCACCTATGTATATTCTAACTATCTAACTGTTATAGTTAGATAGTTAGTTTTTTTTTTCTTTTTAACTTGTCAGTCTTTTAACACAGCCTTCAATTTATTTCTACTTCATTAAAGTCATTTTTCCCCCTGGCTCATTTTCAATGATAGTTTATGAAAAAACAGATGCATATTCTTTAAGATCTTACCACTTTTGGTTTAGCAGAAAAGTTGGTGTGCATAGCATCATGCCTAGTGCCCATCACCTCAGGCAAGGGACACTTCAGACAGGTTGTTATGCTTCCTTGATTTATGAGTAATGCTATCTCTGGAATAATCCATTAATAGAATCACAGTCACAGACAGAATCGCCTGTGAATAACACAAACTCAGTTCACCCAGATACAAGCAAGGGCAAGCTCTGTGACATGCAGTAACTGACATGACTTCTCAGGGCTTCAATTTTCTTACCTACATGAGGGAAGTGATAAGGTCTTTCACAGTTTCTGGAGGAAGATAACATACAGGAAACATCTGATTAGTCACCCAGTGGTTTCTGTCTCCTATAAAAACAGTGGCTAGTTTATTGTTATTATATCCAACTTTTCTCACTTCCCAATCCCAAGTTTCCTGAAATATTTGGATATATCAGATACATAATGTGCTCTTTAAAAAATTTTCCATTGCTAATACACTAAAACTTTTGCTGGATGCTATTCACATAAAAACAGTCTTTTTAAATAACAAGAGACTGTTGTGTTAAATAACAAGAGATTGTATTAAGTAACCAATCACCGGTCACCTAACATGTCTGAGCCTCAAATTTCTTATCTGTAAAAGCAGAAATAATAAGTGCTTGTCTTTTATAGGGTTCTTGTAAGGATTTATAAGAGCCCAAGCAGTATCTCAGTTATTTACTATTCTTTTGTAGCTAAAACTGACTTGGAAATCCTTCAGCCAGGGTCTTACTAAATCGGTTCATATTGTTTTTCCTCCATTTCTCCTTTTTTAAATTTTTGTAAATTTCAATCTCTTTTATACATTCAGTCACATTAGTTAGCTTGCAAAGTGAATATTCCAACATGTATACATTTCTCACCATTCCAATTGACAATACTATAAAGTTATCTTCAACAGATAATAACCCATTTCTTTGCCCCATAAAATGGTTTGCCTCTCTATTTTTCTTCTTAATCTCCTTCCTCAGATTCTACTCCTTCACTCACCCACTTACCACACTGGATCTGGTATTTACAACCATTTGCAATGTTTCTGTATCTTTTAATCATTCAGTTTTGGTCATAGAGTGTGGATACTTGGTACATATTGAGTGGAGATATACACTGTTTCTCCATAGCCTGGCTTGTTTCACTCACTAGTAAATATTCCATATTCATCCACTTTCTGTCAAAAGCCAGGGTCTTGTTGTTTTTTATGGCTGAGTAGTATTCAGTAGAGTATATATGCTATAGTTTTTCAATCCATTCATCTGTTTGTGGGCATTTGTGTTGGTTCTATGTCTTAGCAATTATGAATAATGCCTCAATAAACATCCATGTGCAAGCACTTTTCCAATTAAGAATTCTTCTGTCCTTTGGGTAGATACCACGGAGTGGGAATGCAGGATCATATGGTAGTTCTATTCGTTTATCTTTGAGGAATCTCCAAATTGTTCTCCACAGTGACTGAACAAAATTAACATTCCCAACAGCAGTGTGAGAGAGTTCCTCTTTCACCACCCTCTTGCCAGCACTTTATTATTATTATTATTATTACCATGCCTGTATGGGAGATGGCCACACAATTCCTTCTCCTCCATTCTCCTCTTGGGATTTTGGTCTTGCATGCGCATGTGTTTCAAGTTGTTGTATCTGAAACTTGAACTGTGGTCAGCCATGTGGGAATTCAGTGCCTTAACTACTAAGCTACCTGCTTGCCCCAAGTCTTTTTTTTTTTTTTTTTAAGAGAAAGATTTTTGCTATAGGGCATATGCATTCTCCTGGGTTCTGGTTAAGAAGAAGATGAGGTACACATGTAGAAATTTAGTAGTCTATGCAGGGGCCAAGTGGCATGGTGACTGAGGCACTAGACTCCTACATCCCTATGGCAAAAATGTGAAAAAAAAAATAGTCAAGCAATCACCATATAGTAATAATGTCAATTAACATCTCTTATCACAAGGGGTTTTCAAAAGTTCATAAAAATGCATATTATGACAAAAACGATGCATAGTTTTCAAAATATTTTGCAACAAAGTAAACTTGTACTTTAATTCTGTTTTTCCATGAGGTTTTATTATCCTCTTATGTGTCTCAAAGAGAGTTTCGCTACCTTATACAGACCTGGGAAGCATGTTTTGAGAATCATATTGTGCATTTATTGTGTTCTGATGTATGTGCATTTATTGTGTTCTGATGTATGGAAATACAAGCAATGTCTGCTTAGTACGCAGAGAAAAAAAACCTTTTATGTGCAAAAGTTATTTGAAGATCTACTTTGTCTTTGATACTGAAGCATCATATACAATCTTAAAACAGCCAGAAGCTGATGTTGAATTTTAGGTTTACTGTGAACCCCTACATTCAACCATTCTACCTTCCTTTACTTCCCAGTATGTTCAAGGATTAACTTACATGACCTATGACTAACACTGCCATAAATTCTCAGCAGTTCTTCAGTTTTTGGAAGTTTCTTATCACTGGAGCATAGATTTTTCTCACATCACTTCCCTCTTTTATTTTCAAGTAACAACTATTTCTTTAAGTCTTTATCCTTCACCATGAGAGAAACACAGCAAACTGGAACAAATTCATGAAGTTCTCTTCTGATCTCCAGATGGTTAATGTGTACCAGGTGAGAAATTCAGGGAATCAATGAATGCATGCTGCTATGTAGCTACAGAATGACATTAGGAATTTCCGTAAAAAGTTATAATAGTTGACATGTGGTTCAATCAGATTTGAAGAAGTTTTCTTCCAATCATAGTTTACATTCTTCAATTCCTATTAAAAACAATACTAAGTTATAAGAGCAGCAGCTACATAAAAGTAAATAAAATGTTGGGAGATGTTTACACTTTATATAGTCTATTGGTCTTATGTTACATCAATAGCATGATCAGGTTAGGTTTTAAAAGCTGGATTTGTCAGTGCTCTTTGCAAAAAGAGCAAATCTGAAGGTGGATTATTTTGTACTATTCAAACACCACATTCTTTGATAAATTAAAGTGCTATAGAGGAAAATCAATAAAGGTATCTAGGAACCAAATCACATAATAAATAATAAAAGAACTAAGAACAGGCTTGTTAAGCCTGGAAAACAGAAAATGGAGAGGGGCAATTACAGTCTTCTTTAAACATGTGAATGCCATTCACTTCAGTTCACATGCAAATAATAATTTTCTTTTGTGTCATGCATTTATGCTTCTGTCTGCCTTAAAAATAGTTGGTGTAGTCAGAGGACTTTTCCTCCCTGAAGGCTTTCATGGCTTCTAACCTGATTGGTTTCATTTAATTTCTATAAGGTATTTGAATTACGGTACTGCCTCCATAGTTACACCCGTTGACTTTGACTTGCTCATTTCAGGAGTAGATGGCTTTTATATCCATTTCTACAGTCAGGATGTCACACAAATGATGTCGTAGCTACATGGTGTGTGAGTAGATGAATGGACCACAAATGACTGACGTACAGAAGGGAGAGCAGACTTGCATTTTGTTGCATTAATGTACCCTTCACCAATGGTGGGAATTGATAGACTCAGATTCCAGGTCAGTGTAAGAAAGACATCACTTTCAGAACTGTTAAGCAGGCAGACACCTTTTCAAGGCATTAAGCTTATAGTTCTTACTGTTTACATATAGGGTAAATATCAAAGATGCTCTGGACAAAATCCTTGCATTTGGAAGAATCTGAAGTAGATACTTCCAAAATTCTTTCTGGTTACTTAATGGCTCCTTTCTTACTATGCAGGATAACTTGTAAAAGTCTATATCAGATATGCTTAGGTGTTTGCAGAAAAATTATTCCACATTGTAATTTTTATCCATATTTAAGAAATTCTTATAGATTTAAAAGGAACACTACTTACTTTTCACATACCTGCCAGCTTCTTTTTCAAAAGCCAAATGTAACATATTTATTACATATGTATTACATAAAATATTTTTTATTTGTAGTGTTAAGTTAATCAAAAGTACTTCATAATTCTAATTCTACCTCTGCCTTGAATTAGAGTGTCTTTCCAAGTCACATTAATCCTACAACATAACTATGAAACATATTAGAGATATCAACCCCTTAGAAGTAAAAAAAAAAAAAAATCTACCTAATTACAGAATGAAAATACCCTAGAAACTTAAGTAGTTTACTTTGAACAGTAAGAAGAACTCATACTCTCTTTGTCTCCTAACTAATCGATATTTTCTGCACGTAATCATTATGGTCCACTAAGCACCACATTGTGATAATCTTAATTGTTTAACGTTTACCAGATTCAGTCATGAGCAGCATATAGTTAAAGATGGAAGAGATCCAGGTATCCTAAGAGTTCTTTGTCTTGAGTTCTTTATCCAAAATAAAACTGATGATAATGTTCCACTCTGGATCATCCTCAAGGCTACCAGGCACCAAGAACACAGCACTATCCATCAAAGATAGCATCATCAAAAATTGTTTTCATTTCACGAATGCCCCTAGATTCTGGCCTCTAGACCTTCACAGTGTCACATTTCTGACCTGTGTTTAGAAGCCTTGCTTGTCCCTCAACTGGGGGGATGGTACTTTAAGTGTCTTGGACTCTATAGCTCCCTGGTTGATACCTTCTGTAATAAAGCCTTTCACTATGCAAACTCTTGTCTCAGAAATTGGCTTACAGTTCAGTGAGTAAACAGGCCTGCTTCATAAGGTTGTCAAGAAACGTATATCTCACCAGAGAACAGATTAAGTTTTCTAAGATTATTCAAAATGTGCTATGCTCTGTTAGATGCAAATTATCGATACTATGAATATGACAATCCTATCGATATTACCTTTAAAACTCTTCTTGAGGGGCAACAGGTAGCAAGGTGGTTGAGGCGCTGGACTCCCACATGGCTGAGCACAATTAGGGTCCCCCACTGGGTGGCTTGCTTTTCACTTCCCCCTACATCCTCTGGTAAGCACACGAGCCCTATAGAAAATTTAAAAATAACAGTAATAACAAATAGAATTAAATAAATAAATATTTAATTTTTTAAAAAATTTAATTTACCTTATTTTTTTAATGAAGTATGTTTTCAGAATAGATTAAGTCATTCTAAGTGATTTAACATACAGAAAAACGATCTGCTACCAATTAAAGTATTGTCCATGGAAAATTAACAGCAATAAAACCATGATATCGGAGACCAGCAGATAGTGTAATGGTTATGTCACTGGACTCCCATGTAGCCAACCGCTGTTTGAGTCCCAGACATGATGGCTTGAAACTCATGCTGGGCACCTGTGTATGCATGCCCAAAAATTCTAAGAAGAGAATGGAGGAGAAGGGATTGCAGCATAGCCATCCTCCCTGGGGAGTGATTTCTCATTTTCTATCTCTCCCTGTGTCTCTGACAAGCACACGTGCCCCATTTCAAAATCTCTCTCCCTCAAGAAAAAAAAAAAAAAGATGACATCCAATAAAATATCAGAACTACATAGAATTTTAAATAGCTACCATTTATATTTAATTTTATTTAAATATAAAATGACAAATACAGATGGAAAAAATAAACCTACATTCTACTTCCAAACTATAATGTAAATATAGTTACTTGTAAAGTAAATAGATATAAAAGATTGAGAATGCCTTTTGAGATAGTATTGATGTTTGATGTTAATTGTCAACAGTCAATTATTTCTTTTACCTCAAAAGTTTCAATTTTAATTCAATAAAGTACAACAAAAGTGAAAATTACTGTTTCAAAGATTTACATAAAAATATACTTCACTTTTTCTTTTTTTTTAGAAAGCATGTTTTTCTTCAAAATTTTTAGCATACTGTCTAAATTGAGACCAATGAGGAAAATTTCAAGCTTTACAGTTTTTAAATTGTTCTGAAAAATAGGACAATAGTGCAAGCCCTGTTATATACTACCTACTAAATGAATATGAGTCTACGAAAAGATTAAAAAGAGAAATTAGGATTTTATCTTATTCAATTAAGAAGTTAAGATTTTAGATTAATGCAAAGCTTTACTATGTAGGCTAAGATAACATCATCTGCTATTAATCTATTAGCTTGTTTATGAAACACCATGTGACAGGCAGGATCAGAAGCATATTCATCTCTTTAATCCTAAGCACAGTTCTATTATTCTATCTACACAAGAAGATAACAAAAATGGAAGAACCATTATAAGTAATTTGACCAGTCAAAAATTTAAAAGTGTAACATAAAGATTTTACGAGTTTGGTCTCTAGAGCAATCTCTCTGAACCACTCTGCTACATTCCTTGTGTAGAAGGCCAGCAATGGGAAGGTTCCATCAAAAATGGAAGAACAAATAATACGTGGATCTGCCTATACTTTCAATTTGAGTTAAATTGAATAATGAATTGATAGATTGTTGTCTTTCATTTAGAAACAAAAACCAAGGCGTATCACTCACCAAATGACAAGATGAATGTGAAGAAAATCCTTAACTTTCTTGAACTCATCAGAGAGATAAGGTCATACGCTCAACTGAACTAACTCTTATGGAAGCATCTTCCATGAGAGGAAGACCTTGGTCATTGACTTACTGATAGCAGAGAGCTGCAATAGAAACAAGTGACAAGAACTTATCTTAAATTCAGCAAATGGCTAAATGAGAAGGTGGGCTATTGTGAAAATAAAGAATCCCTGACAGTCCAAGACACAAAAAGGAATGCCTCTTGAAGAAATTTCTCTAGAGATTGTCATTTTCAGTTTTTTCAGGAAAAAAGAAAAAAAAATCCAATTATAGTTCAGGCTAGGAAGAGGGAAATAACTGCAGAAAGTGATAGAAAAGGGCAGAAAGCCCTCCTGGATCTCCTTCCCTGTACAATAAAAGCTTTAAGCCACTGGGAAAAAGAGTTGCAAACTCAGTTGTTCCAGTGAAAGAACAAACTCCACTGTGGCTCTAAAAATGGAAAATAATAAAAAATAAAACAAAGACAATAGAAGTCTTCTACTTCTAAAGAACATGTTCTATTCCCAGATCTTTGGAAGCTCCCTACTGCTAGGGAAGAAAAGTAAACTTGTTCTGAGAAAAGTTCTGCTATAGGCACAAGGTAATCGCTGGGTAGGTTTGGAGCAGGACAGTGTCACTAAGGTACAGTCACCTCAGACATCCAGGGAGACAGCTCACCTGAGACAGGTACAATGAGGACAACAGAGAAGTCCCTACCTTCTGCCTCTGGTGTCAGAATGTCAATAAAACTCGTTGCCCTAATGGTACAATAAATACTTCATTATTAAGGTTTTCAGATTGAAGCTAGAATAAAGACATTATTATTTATTGAGACATATGTGAAAGATAATACCTATCATTACGGATCAATTCCAATTTTACTACTAAATAAAATCTTAAAAATGTATTTGAACTTTGGTTCCCAATGTTTAAGTTACAATGAAGGACATTTTCTTTTTTCATTTTTGGTTGTAGGACACATGTACTCAACAGAGAGACACAGAGGAAGAGAAGTCAAGAGAAAGAAAGGAAAGGTGAGAAATCTCCTATAGGGAAGATGGTCATGTGCAATCCCCTTCTCCTCCAGTTCCTATTAGGATTTTTCGGCATGCACACACATGTTTTCAACATGGTTTTCAAGCTGCTGGATTCAGGACTAGAACTACAGAATTGGACATGTGGGATCCAGTGCCTTAACCAACATGCCACCTGCTGGTCCCAGTAAAATGTATTTTTATTCAATCAATTATAATGAATTTTTCCACTCCTACTCTAAATTCTGACTATAGAAATAAATAAACTTGATGTTATTAGTTTGAAATTATTTTTGACCTTCCAACTACACACCAATTCTATTTTGACTCTTATTTCTTTCAGAAACAGTTTTCAAATTCTGAATAATTCCAGCTTCACTGTGCTGTACACTCAATGAAAGGTTAAGTGCATCCTTGTTAACATCTCTATTTAATTTCTCCATAGGCAAAGCATTCTAAAGTCAAGGATTACAAACTGAATCTTATGTTGTATATTTACTTATGACATTTTCCATATTTTCAGATTTGGTCTATAATACAATCTATAAAAAGGATCAAGAGTCCTTCCAGAGATAAGACTCAGACAATGAGAAAAATACCAGGTCTTTCAAAAAATCTTGGTAAATGTATATCATGAAAAACTATGCATGGATTTCAAAATATTTTGCAACAAAAGAAATGTACTCTAATTCCACTTTACACTAACTTCAAGCATCTCTTTCTCACTGTTCTGACTTTTTAAGTTTCCATTATTTGTTTTCTAAATCATGTTAAAGACCCCCTTTATATATCACCCTGCTCATATATGAAACTTTTCATTCCAGCTGTAGACTATCGAAATAAAACAAATGTGACTTTAAAAAAAAATATTTCTGTTGTGGAATCTAATTGCTTTATTTTTGGATTTGGAACAGTTCATAAAGTATATGAAATATATGGTTTATGAAAAATCCATCACCTTTATACTTAAAAATATTTTATTCTTGTCAATTTATTCTTGTCAAAAACTCTGGAATTACTGTGCAAACTTTTTTTTTTTTTTGCCAGAAGGGATTATGGTGTGGCCATTCCCCATGTGTGGGGGTGCTTTCTCATTTTCTTGCTCTCTCTTTCTTTCTCTCTTGGTCTATCTGGCAAGCACCTGTGCCCTCTGGCACAATTTTTAAAAATGTAAACAAAGCACGTTTTAAAGGACTCATCATTTTTCTTTACATTAAATATTGCTAATAGGAAACTAAGGAAATAATAAGGACCTTCAGAAAAATTGATTTAAATTTCATTTACATAGCATATTGTAGTACTATAAATGCTTATAAGGTATATAAAATGTCAAAAGTGGTTTATTGGTACAAAATTTTTCTGAATTAACTCTGCCCTAAATCTTTACAATACATACTGAATACCACTGGAAATTCTTTTTCTCCTGAGGTGACTTGCTTCAAACTGTCATTACAGTAAATCTCCTGAGATTTACTTTGATATAATTCTTCATGATGGTCAAATGATAAAATTTCTATGATTATCCCTTAATAATAATACTTGTCTTTTTTTTTTTTTTTTTTTGCTTTAGAGCACGTATACTTTCTAGATAGCTAGAGGGGAAAGTGAGAAATCATTTCGTAGAGGGTAATGGCCACCCCACTGTTTCTTCTCCTCCACTTTCCTCTCAGGATTTTGGGCATACACACCCAAGCACCCAGAGTGATTTGGGACTCAAACCATGAAGCTGGCCATGTGGGCTCTAGCTCCTTAACTTCAATGCCACTTGCTCACCCCAATAAGACTCTTATAAAAACATAGCCCTCGGGACCAGAAGTAATGGCTATGCGGCTGGACTCCCTTGTAGTCTACCGCGGTTCAAGTCCTGGACCCAATTGCTTAAACTCATGCCGGGTGTGTGTGCATGCGTGCGTGCCCAAGATCCCAAGAGGATAATGGAGGAGGAGGGATTGCGGCATGGCCATCCCCCCTGGGGGGTTGATTTTCTTGCTTTCTGTCTCTCTCTGTCTTTCTGGCAAGTGCATGTACCCTATAGCAAAAACTTCTCCAAAACAAACAAAAAAACATGGCCCTAATGTATTCCCTCCATTTATAGCATCCTTATGACACATTCTTGAATCTGTAAGTAAAACTCAGGGTTAACACTTTGCCTCCTAAACCAATGGACAGGTCTGAACACATGCATACTTTGAAGAATGTGCTCTACCCACTCTTCTGATGATATGGAAAGAACTCTGTGTCTCAGATTAATGTCTAGTGCGTCAAATAAAAGCTGCTAATTTAATCTTCATCGTATCATTATTTAGTTTCATCTGTGTAGGGAGTTTCTTACAGAGTTATAAATATCAGAACTGGGTAATTCAAAAGGTAAATTAATGAGATCTTAGTGGTAAAATGCACCTTTAAAACTACTCAGAAAATGTTAGGAACCAGTGGATGGCATAATGTTTACATTGCTGGACTCCCACATAGTCAACCATGGTTTGAGTCCTGGACCCACCAGACTAAAACTCAGGCTAGACATTAGTGTGTACATGCCCAAAATCTTGAAAGGAGAATGGAATAGAAGGGATTATGAAATGGCCATTTATCCTGGGGGAGGGGGGGTGTCTTTTTCTTGTCTCTCTTCTGTTTCTCTGGTGAGCGCACATGCCCTATAGCAAAAATCTCTCTCAAAAAAAAAAAAAAATCTATCCAGAAAATTTTAATCTAAGACATGATCAAAATTGTGATATCGAGACCAGCAGTTAGCATTTTGGCTATGTCGCTGGACTCCCACGTGGTTCCAGTCCCAGACCCGTGGCTTAAAACTTATGCCAGGCATGGTGTCGTGCATGCCCAAGATCCCCAAAGGAGAATGGAGGAGAAGGGATTGCAGTGTGGCCATCCCTCCTTGGGGGGGGGATTCCTCGCTTTCTGTCTCTCTCTCTTTCTCTGTCTGGTGAGCGCATGCGCCCTATGGCACAAACCTCTCAAAAAAAAAAAAAATTGTGATATCAACACTTTTTTAACTTATTAGTTATCAAGTAGATTTGACATATATATATTTTTTCTTTCTTTCTTTTTTTTTTTTTGAGAGGTTTTTTTAATAGGGTACATGTGCTCGCCAGAAAGACAGAGAGAGACAGAAAGTGAGAAATCACCCCCCAGGGGGGATGGTAATGCTGCAATCCCTTCTCTTCCATTCTCCTCTAGGGACCTTGGGTATACACGCACACATGCCCAGCGTGAGTTTAAGCCACTGGGTCTGGGAGTTAAGCCACAGTTGACTACATGGGAGTCCAGCGATGTAGCCATTACACCATCTGCTGGTCCTCATTTGATATATTTTAAAAATTTTGTCGAAAATACATACACCTGCCAGAGAGAAAAAAGCAGAAAGAAAAAGTGAGAATGTATCCCATACAGGGATGTTCACAACACAACCTCTTCTCTTCCATTTTTCTCTCCTTCCAGGATTTTAGGCATGTACACACATGAACTCCACCTGTTTTTCACGTTGCTGGGGCCAGGAATTGAACTGCATTGTCTGCCATTTGGTACCTGGAATCCTTAACTACCATATCACAAGATGTTCTTAGATTTGATTTTTTTAAACTTTTATTAAGTCAATAGCACTTTACAGTACCACAAAGTTATAAAAGTTATAAAAGTTATAAAAGTTTACTTTTTTTGTAAAGTGAATTACTGAAATGATAACCTTAGTTTATGTTTAGTTTTTGTAATTAATAAGGAAACTAACACATTTGAAATTCCTTCTGGTGCTTGGTTTAAGATAAATTTAAATCTTCTAAATTCACAATGCACACAAATTATGGAGGTCCAATCACTAGCATGAGACTTTTCATTATATTTTCCAATTTCCTGGTCAACAGTCTCGAACACTAAGACCATCAACTATAAAATTATAAATCATAAGTAAATACGTAAAATTAAAAATTACATTTACATATTGCAATATTATAAAATTAGCACAATTTGTGACATTTACCTACAAATAAATAAGAAATCATTATTCTTTTCCCTCAATTGCATTTAAAGTCAGATAAAAATGATTTATATTAAAGTATTATAGGAATATAAGAAATCATTAATCCTAAAGGTAACATAACTAGAATCAAATATACCAGATATTAATCAGCTTAATAAGTGAAAGTTCTTGTCTGAAACTTTATACAAATACCACAGGCTTTCTATATTCTAGAATCACATTAATTTCTCTCTCTTTGCTAGATCTTATCTGCATTACTTCACTTGAATTCATGCATTTACTGATTCATTCAGCTAATAACTAGACATTTATTATATGCGAAAATTTAAAAACTTGTGATGCACATTCTTTTCTGCACCGACCCATTTTCTGAGTTACCTACAGCTAAGACAAGTGATTGTTTATAATTTTACATGGAAGAATATCACCAGTGTGGGGAGCCAAAGAGGAGACGTGAGAAATGTACAGGATGTAACCACCAAAATAAGACCAAAGTTTTTATCCAGACATGGCCTTGAGTAACTAAATTATTATGTGCAAAATATCTTAAAATTATTTTAAACCAAATATTCCAAAGTATAACAACTTAATAAATTCAATAAAGACTTAAAACCTTACATCACAAAAGTCTCTAGAGTATATATAAATACTAACAATAAAGTACATTCAAGGCTGACCAATATTGACTAACAGTTCTCCCTTTTCTATCCTGTCTTCTTGTCTTTCTTCAGTCTTCACCCCCAACTCAAAAACTGTTCACCACTGGTGGGTCCAACACGCCAATCTTTTCAAGCTGGTATGATTTCTGACCACAGAACTCCCCATCTATCCCTATAATGTATACACACACACACACACACACACATGTATTTTCTTATATTCAGAATTGCATTATTATTTCCAGAAGTGGTAACTAGAAATTGAAACCATTTGTAATACAGAGATCCACAAAATTTCAGAAGGAAGGACATAAATAATTCTCAGAGTAAAACAGAAGCAACATGCATCTAAAGAACATATATAGAATATATAGAATATTATTTGACATCTCTATATATTTTATATTATATAATATAGATAGAATATTTCTTTGTATGCAACATTGTAACCCGAATCCTGGTTATCCTTAGTGTCTTCACTCAAGCCTTTTCCATTAAAATTACTGTGTAAATTGAATTTTTGTGACAAGAGGTTATCTACAGAACCCAGGAGAGTGACAGGAAACTGAAGCTGGAAAACCCAAAATTGTCGCTACATTCCCATTCTTCCATGTTTTTCCTGACATCTCTGAAGTTTTCTTTTTATATGTCAATCTTCTAGGAAATTGCCCCTACACATCAAATTAGCACCAAGTTCAAGAAAAGAACCATGGCATTATGTGAGATCATATGGCACAAACATGGCTGACAAGGGCCATTAGTGTGGGAAGAGGAGGGAGGAAGTGCTGCTTCAGTAGAAGGAGGGATCATCACGTGCTAAGTACCCATTTAAGCAGCTGGATTTAGATTTATTGACGTTACAGTTCACAGATACTTAGCGTCCTTTTTCACTTTATAAAAATACTTACACTTTTTTCCTTCTTGTTTTAATTAATTATTTTTATAGGTTTGTTTGTTTGTTTGTTTTACCTTATGGTTGTGTTCTACTGGAGAGAGAGAGAGACAGACATAATGAGAGGGAAAGTGAAAAATCACCCTCCAGGGAATGGCCATGCCACAATCCCTTCTCCTCCATTTTCTCACTGGGATCTTGGGCACACACGCATGTACCCGGTATAATTTTCAAGCCACTAGGTCTGGGACTAGAATCATGGTCAACCATGTGGAAGTCCAGTGATAAAACTGCTATACCATTTGCTAATCCCTTCTCTTGTTCACTTTTAATTGAAAGACAAATATATATCAATGCTACAGGAGTTAAGGCAATGAATCTTCTGGTATTTAATCCAGGGACAATGTCATTCAAATGATTTACAAAATATTAAACAATATAAAAAGTTTTTATCAGGTTATTCTACAATTCCAGAAAATCTGATAGAAGATATAAATAAATTTATCCAAAATCATGAATAAAATAACAGCAAGTTAAAAATTTTAAAGAAACATACACTTATAGTAAAATGATTAATGTCTATATTACTTAAGCTAGTAAAAAAACAAGTTCAATAGAAAAATAAGCAAAGGACCTGGAAAGATGACTTACGCAAAAGAAAATACAATCAATAAACACATACTTGTTATTTACTGTGATTCATTAGACTGTTTTTACTGTTACTCAGTTCTTAGGTCTATGTATCTAAGATGAGTAGTGAAGATAATAATTTGATAAGAAAAAGAACTAAAATTTCTGAATTGTAAAATGTCTAAATATTATTTATATTTTGCTTTTGCCTTGCATTACATATTCATTGAACCAAAATAATATAATTTAATTCTGTTCTATGCTAATTCCTCTAAAAAGCCATTATGTTCACATTTTCTAACTTCTATAATAAAAAAATAGCTTCAGCTTTATATTCATTTTACAAAAATGGAAGACATTAATTGAAATGACATTTTTAAGCACTATGCATTAAAAGAAAACCTTTTTAAATCATTTTGCTTTCGGTACTGATTGAATTGAGTTCCTCGTCATATTCTGTCTCATATTATTCATAGAATTCTTTTACTGGAATAGAGGGAAAAAAGTATAGTATAGTCTGTATCTTTTGCATGCATGACCACTGCACACTGTTATTATTTGTTATCTATGAAATCTGTAACTTTCACATATAATTTTGTCTATTTCTCATATGGGTATTTTTCCTTTGTGTAATGGGAGTTTGCTAAAAGACAAGGCAAAGATTTGTCAAAATAATTTTAAAAAATCTGATCACCTGAGACCAGTAGATGGCGTAATGGTTATGTCGCTGGACTCCCACATGGCCAGCTGTGGTTCAAGTCTTGGACCCAACAGCTTAAAACTTAGGCCAGGCACATGTGTGTGGAAGCCCAAAATTCAGAGAGGTGAATGGAGGAGAAGGGATTGCAGCATGGCCATCTCCCCTGGGGGGTGATTTCTCACTTTCTGTCTCTCTCTGTCTCTCCAGTGAGTGCATACGCTTTGTAACAAAAATCCCTCTTAAAAAAAAGTCTGAAGCTAAAAAATGTGATTGAATATATTAAAAAATGTAAAACATAAAAAAAACAAAGTGGGATGTTCAGTGTAAAAAAAATGAAGGATTCTATAGCTACTATTTTCTGAGGTATCAATAGGCTATTTCTTTTTCCATCCCATCTGTTTCAGTTTAACATTTGTTCTTTGGTTCAATTAAAATAAAAATGATTCATGCTTATGTCAAAAAAAAAAGTCTGATCATCTGAGATTCAATGCTCACTATATACATGTGACACACACATGTATATATGTATATAATGTATATGTATGTATGTACATATATGTATATGTATATGTATTTGTATATATATGTATATATCGATGTGTGTGTGTGTGTATATATATATATACACACACACATAAATACACATAAAATCACTATGAAGATAGGCACTAGACCAATTGCTAAAAATACAAAGATAATAAAGACTCAGCTTGTAAGAAACTTAAATGTATTAAGAAGTAGACAGACAACTAGAAGTAAAATGTAGTAAGGAGAATACAAGACAACAAAAAATATGGTATAGTAAAAAGCTAAGAGAAGAAATATGAAACTGCTGGCAGAAGGGCTCTTCAAGGAAATGGGAAAAAAAATTGTTAGAGGTGATCCTTGAACTGAATCTTGCCAGGGACATCATTTAGGGAATCAAATAGTGATGGCTAGTACTTTGCCTTGATTTTGTAAAAATTTTGATTTAGGAATTATTTTTAATATACTTACTTCGGAGTTTGACTCCCCCCCCCAAATATGGGCTATTTTTAAGGGAGAAGAATCTGTCACCCATGGTCTAACCTCAGAAAACAAATGCAAGAAGTTAATCCTGGGTACATAAGACTTAATGTACAACTTGATAAATGATTCAGTTTAATCAATAGCAACATTTAGAGAATATAAATGTCATTTTTTAAATTTTTAGTGCATGCACTACCTGCACTGGCCATAGTCACCCAGAGTTCAAAGATCGGTCAGCATTAAATACTAGCAGAATAGTAAAATGAGTGATAAAGTTCCCAAATGAAAATACTTCCAAAGTGAAGCCAGGGAAATACTGCATCAATTGCAAAAATTCTATAAAAATAAATTATTAACTATCCAAGATATTTAGAAGTATATATTTTCTTTAAAAGAAAAAAATAAATAAAGGAAAACAAATTTGAGACTCTGTTTTACCCATGATATGCTGGTCAAAATTTCTGCCAACCTTTATCACTGAAAGATTGAAAACTAATTTGTAAGATGTCATTTATGTGTCTTGCAGTGGGTACCTGCAATGTCTTAGGTATACTGCTTTTCAGAATTACAACTTTTTCAGATACAGCACAAAACAGACTCCAAATGGATGTCAGAAAAGTTGAAGCACATTTGACTGACAACTATATATAAAATGAAGCCACAGATTATGTATAAATTGAAGCAACAAAAATTCTGCAACCAGCAAAAACTACAAAAAGAAAAATATGAAAAAGTGATCAACACATCATGACCATCAAAGTAGAGCCTCCTGTTCATGGCTGCAGGCTATCCTTGTCTCACAGTTGTTTAGAAGCTAATGTCTATAATGGAGGAAAAAAGTCATAATAAAATGTTGTATATAACATGTTTAAGTGGACATAGTGGTGTATAATTCACTGTAGATAAATAAAAATTCTTTTATAGTAAAATGTCCCCAAGTCTTTTAAATGTAACAAAGAAATAATATTTATGTAGAAAATTTATTTACATAAACCATCATAATTTATAATTGCACAAAAAGAAATGGTCTAATTTATTCTAGTTTTAAGTTTTAGATAGTTTATACTTTAGTAAGCTGTGCTTTTTAATAATTACCGATGTTTAGGCCAGCAGCAGTGGCAAGCAATAACACAAAGCTCTGTGATTCTGAAGTCAAATGGGAAGATCCTGGCTACTATTCTGAGATTCCTGTACAGACACAGAGAGACAGAAAGATAGAAAGCTAAAAATCACCCCCCACCAACCCCCAGGGGAGATGGCCACACTGCAGTCTCTTTTTTGGCATTCTCCTTTTGGGATTTTGGGTACGCACACATATATGCCTGGAATGTTTCAAGTCGTTGTGTCCAAGATTTGAACCATGGTCGACTAAGTTGGAGTCTTGTACCTTAGCTGCTATGCCACCTGCTGGTCCCCAGTTTTAGAAATTTATAATTAGCTTAAATAAAAGTTTATTTCATACCAAATCATTGTTACCTACTCTCTCTCATTGATATATTTAGTATGAGACTATATTTATTGTGCTTTCAAGAAAACTCATTCTGGCATGCTTTCATTAATATTAATAATTTGATCATATAGTCATTTGAAGTATTTTTCATGTAAATGTAATATTTTCCATCTATTTAGTCTATAAAAGAACATCTCCTGTACAAATAATGCCTATTAGTATAAAAAGAAATCCAAACAAAGCTTCTTATTTTAAACACTTTTATTTTTGTAAAAATAATTATTAATTTAATTTTATTTGTTATTATATTTTTTTAGAGAGATTTTTCTATATCGTGTGTGCAGTCACCAGAGAGGCAGAAAGAAACAGAGTGACAGAAAGCAAAACTCATTCCCCCAGGGGGGACGGCCATCCTACAATTTCTTCTCCTCCATTCTCCTCTCAGGATTTTGAGTACACACTCACCCATGCCCAGTGCGAGTTTTAAGTTTTAAGCTGCCTGGTCTGGGATTCAAACAACAGTCAATAACATGGGAGTCCAGTGATATACCCATTACGCCATCTGTTGGTTCCATTTGTATTACTTTTTAAATTTGCTATAGGGTACATTATCTCACTGGAGAAAGACTGAAAGAGAGAGAGGAAAAGTACGAAAGCAAGCTGCCAGGTCCAAGACTTCAACCATGCTCTGCCATGTGGCAGTTCAGGGCTTCAGTCACCATGCCACCCACTAGCTCTGAATAGACATTTTTAATTAAGAGCAGAAGCATTTGAGTTAACACCCTAAAAAAATTCTGACCATTGATTAAGAATTTCTTCCTGAAATACAAAGTATTTAAAATATTATTTGTATTTTTCTTTAGTATTATATTTTTATTAATTCAAAGCAAAAAGTAGAGAAGTAGAATTATGTCACACTAAAATCTGCACAGTAAAATGGAAAACAATCAGAAGTGAAGAGACAACCACAGTGAGAGGAAATATTTGCACACTAAACATCCAAGAAAGAGTTAATAACCAGAACATAAAAGAAACTGTAACAACTTAACAGCAAAAGAAATAACTTGATTTAAAAGTGGGCAAATATTTGGGACCAGCAGATGACATAGCGTTTACATCATTGGACTTCCACATGGTTGACCATGGTTCGAGTTCCAGACATGGAGGTTTGAAAATCATGTTGGTCACATGTGTGTGTGAGGCCAAAATCCCAGGAGGAGAATGGAGGTGAAAAGATTGTGGCATGGCCATCCCCCCAGCTAGAGTGATATCTCACTTTCCCTTTCACTGTCTCAGTCTCAGTCTCAGTCTCCCTCTCCCTGGTAAGTACATGCCCTCTAGGGCAAAAAAAAAAAAAAAAAAAAAAGTCTAAAATAAAAAGTAGGCAAATATATGAATAGACATTTCTCAAAGGAAGACATAAAATGGCCAAAAAGTGTATAAGAAATATTCAACATGATTAAGGGACAATAAATCAAAACTACCATGTGTTCAGACAGAAAAGTGCTTGTATGGCTATGTTTATTGTGGCATTATTCATAATTTATAAGACATTGAACCAACCCAAAGGTCCATGAACAGAGGAATGGATTGAAAAAATGTGGTACATATATTCTATGGAATACTACTCAGCCATTAAGAAAAAACAAGACCCTAGCTTTTGATAGAAAGTGGACAGATAAAGAAGAATTACTGCTGACTTAAGCTAGACAGGTCATAAAAGAGAGACATTGTATGTCTCCACTTAATATATACTGAGTGTCCACACTCTATGCTAGAAACGGAAAGATTAGAGGCTGTAGAAGCACAGAAATTGGTTACAGATACTGGATACAGTGCGGGAAATGGGTGGGAGAAGGGGGAGAGTATAAGGAAAGATAATAAGGAAAAAAATTAGAGAGGCAAGAAATTTCTGGGATACAGAGATGGATTAGGATCGGTTGATGATAATGTGTATAGTATACTCCAACTGGACTGGTGTGAAGTATATTCATGTTGGGAAAATTCAGTTTATAAGCTAAGTGATATATAGTGATTGAATGTACAAAATGAAATAAAATACAAAAAAACACTACAATGTGGTATCATCACACCCGTTAGAATAGCTATTACCAAAAAGTGAAAGAAAAAAAAAAAGCAAATACTGGAAGGATGCAGAGAGAGGAGAAATTTAATATATTTATTACACATAATAAAATATTTGATTATTCAAAATTAAAAATCTTATCATTCTAAATGAGTATTTGAGCCAGGACAACATTATGCTAGTGGAATAAACCAGGCAAAAAAGAAAAAAATAACATATTCTTACTGCCATTAAGTAAAAAAATAATAATTATTCCACAGAAGTAGGAAGTAGGGCCAGCAGACTGCATACTGGGTAAAATACTCGATCCCACATGATGGACTCCACTGTTTTCATAGCACACCTGGTGACCTAAATATCACGAGTGAGTGCCCGAAGTCCCTATAGGAGAGTGGGAAAAAAGGAATTGCCACATGATCATCCCCCACTGTGGGGTAATTTCTCACTTTCTCTCTGTCTCTTTCTCTCTGGTGAGTGCAACAAAATTTTATTAAAAATCTTAAATAAATTAAAAAATAAGGAAGTAGGAAGTAGAATAGTTTTTACTAGGGTCTGGGATAGGTAGGAGGAGAGGATAGAGAGTGATGTTTAACCTACAAAATTATAGTTAGGTAAGAGGAACATTTCTAGTCTTCAATACCACAATAACTTAACTATAGCTAACAATAATTTACTATACACTTCAAAATGGAGAATTTTGAATGTTTCCAACATAAAGTAATGACAAATGTGTAAGATGGTAAATATACTAATTAAGACTCAATTTGATCATTGTACTGATAATACTGAACAAAATCACACTATACCCCATTAATATATATATATATGTAACTAATTAATAAACTTGTTTCAAATTAATATCATAGGTTAACATTGACCATTCACTGAATTGACTATTTTTTTGATGCAGCAGACATATTTCATCTGTGACAATTTGTATTATTTATTTTTGAGATTACTCAAAGACAATTTCATATTTTAAATTTAGGTATCTAGAGTTTTTTTAAGGGCAAAACAAAAATGAAATGCCTTTCAGTAGGTTAGCATTGTTTAAAGTAAGTATATTATGTTTAAGCAATCACAAAATATATTTAAAAACTGTATGATTATTTATTATAACCAAAAACCAACATCCAGTCACCCAAAATGTTCCCTATACATGAACCTGGACCCACCCAGACTGCATACAGAAGTACACCTAGAAAGGGAGGCTTTCGTAGCTCTCAGTTTTGTTTTTGTTTTTTTTGTTTTTTGAGAGATTTTTCACTGTAGGGCGCGTGCGCTCGCCAGACAGAGAGAGACATAGAGACAGAAAGCAAGAAATCACCCCCCAGGGAGGATGGTCACGCCACAATCCCTTCTCCTCCATTCTCCTCTCAGGATCTTGGGCACGCATGCACACGCGCCCGGTGTGAGTTTTAAGCCACCGGGTCCGGGACACGAACCGCGGTCGACTACATGGGAGTCCAGCGACATAGCCATTACGCTAACTGCTGGTTCCCCGTAGCTCTCAGTTTTGACAGTACCTGCAGCGGTGAACTGATTGTGTTCCAGTTCCTGCTGCCAGCATCAGTTCATCTGCATGGAAAAGGACTGTTTTAGTTTGCCTGGAGACTGTGGAGCAGCATGGATGCAGCCATGCAACCATCTTCACTGCCACTGGGCTCCAGCTACAATTTCTCTAACAAGGTTTGAACTCCTCTTCTACATTTGTCCTTTCTTGAATCCTCTTTCTCAACCATAAGCTATCCTTTAGAAATCTCTTTTTAGGGACCAGCAGATGGAGTAATGGTTACATCACTGGACTCCCGTGTAGTCAACTGTGGTTTGAGTCCTCGATCTGGTGGTTTGAAACTCATGCCAGGCATGTGTGCATGCGTGCTGGCTCAAAATCCTGAGCGGAGGAGGGATTGCAGTGTGGCCCTCCCCCATCAGGGGTGATTTCTGACTTTCTGTCTCTCACTGTCTCTCTGGTGAGTGCACGTGCCCCGTGGCAAAAAAAAAAAAAAGGAAAAAAGAAAAAAAAATCTCTCTCTTTTTGGCTATACAATTACTTTTATAACACAGCTCAATAATTGTCTACATTAAACTTTCTCTGTTTAAAGTACTATGTGGTTTCTATTGTCCAATCATACCTCCTATGATATCCCCTAAAAGACATTTAGTCAGAGTTTACACAAAATAGAAGATAGATGAATGCTTGAATAGACAATAGATGATTGATAGATGATAGAGAGAGTAGATATTTATCGATAGATAGGAAAAACAGATTTTTCATATATATTTTGTCATTTTGTATTATGCAAATGAAATATTATTAACAAATAGAACCAAATACATCCAAATTAAATTTGATGATCTACTTAATTCACTGAACATCAATATAAATAATCCATACAATAGAAAGAATCTAGTTAACAAATTTAAAATGACTACATTAAAAAAAATCAAGACTTGGAAGTATTCAGGATAATTATTTGTATTTATTAGAGGAAAATTGTCATTACTGGCTCTTTTGGGATGAGAATTTTCTTTTCTCTAAGTGATCCAAAGTAACAAGTGGTATATATTTTTGAAAGGGTATATAGGAAAAACAGGCGAGAGGGTGAGCATTTCCTTTATTTCCTTGAAGCGTAAGATAGGAAATGGGCCATCAGACTATTTTTCTATTGTATGTAAATATGGATCTGTATTGAGTTCTAATCTATGAAATGAATATATTTTCATCTTAATTACCTTATAAAATGTATTTCATTTTAATGTATTCAATCTGGGACGATTATTAAATTCAAGTAAGTATGAGATTTTCTTCGCATTTATTTATTTATTTCTGAGAGAGATTTTTGCTATAGTTGTGTGCACTTGGTGACAGACAGAGAGACAGAAAGTGAGAAATCACCCCCTGGGGGGGGATGGCCATGCCTCAATCCCTTCTCTAGACTCCTCTCTGGATCTTGGGTGCTCACACACACACACCTGCATGAGTTTCAAATAGCCCGGTCCTAGACTCAAACCTTGGCCAACTATGTGGGTGTCCAGTGACATAAATGCTACACCATCTGCTGGTCCCAAGACTTTTTCCTTTTTAAGGAAGTTTAATGTAAGGACTATACCTTAAGGAGTAAACATTCTAACTAGAAGGTCTATTTGGAAGGTAAATAAAATGAATACATATAATTAAAATGTAATTACAACTAAACCAAAAACTCTATTACTATTACTCACCAATATTAATATAAATAACTAAAAAATAAAAAGCTATTCTTTTATTTAATTTTTTTTCTTCAGAACACTAATGGAATTTAATTCAATCAGAACCAATCTGAATGAAGAATTGTGAAACTATCACAAATTTTCAGAAAGGTCTAACGTTTTTAAATAAGTTATGGTATTATGTCATATCAGCTATTCAATTTATAACTTAATTAGAAAGATTAGCTCACTTTTGCCTAATGGTTATAAGCATTCTTCCCGTCAGAAAAGAAAAAACAAATTTTATTTTTTAGACCAAATAGCTCTAAAATTCCTACCTCCTCTAAAGTGTATACTGTTATGACAGAAGTCCTTAATGAAAAAGATTTCTTTTAATCTCTGTGATAACAAATATTCATGATATGACTAAACCAATTTTGGCAAATGTTCATAGCAGGGAAATTTTAAAAATCACTATACGTGTTTCTGTGGATAGTTTCATAATTAAATTTTCCTCAAATAAGATTTTTGCAAAGATTTTCAGTGACTGTATTTATGTACATGAAAAACTAAGTATTTGTGTGCAAAATCCAAATTTGGGGAATCAGATATATGTGAAAATTGCAACTATCACTTATTTACTGTTGGCCAATAATGAAGGCAAAACCTGTTTCTAAAATATGAACATTAGCAATGGTAGGTCAAAAAAATGTATGAATTTGCTCATTTGTTTTGTCTTTCCTATAACTATCAGCTCTAATTGGATATGCATACTGCAAGGAATTTTTGCAAACCATCTTTAATACATTCATATTATCCTAATTAATTTAATCTATCCTTTTGGAGAAAAAAATAAAAATAAATACTTAATGTTCCTTTAAACTGTAACAGGAAAGTAAACTTAGCAAGATATTTAGTTACATTAAATTTAAATTTATGTGAGGGCCTTATTAAAAAAATAATTATTTTATTTATCCATTCATTTATCTTAATTTGACCAGAGAGGAACAGAGCGAGAGAGAGAGAGAGACACAGAGAGAGAGAGAGCTAGTTGCCAGGGCCAAGACTCAAACTGTAGTCAGCCACGTGGGAGTCCAGCACCCTTAACCACCACATCACCTGCTGGCCCCCATGTATGAAGGACTTTTAAAATGTGTAGAGTTAGGAAACCAGCAGTTAGCGTAATGGCTATGTCGCTGGACTCCCACGTAGTCGACCGCTGTTCGTGTCCCAGACCTGGTGGCTTAAAACTCACGCCGGGCGCATGTGCGTGCGTGCCCAAGATCCTGAGAGGAGAATGGAGGAGAAGGGATTGCAGCGTGACCATCCCCCCTGGGGGGTGATTTCTCGCTTTCTGTCTCTAATGTCTCTCTC
>NW_006202743.1:266179-275691 GCF_000334495.1 Tupaia belangeri chinensis
TAGTGAGAATCTCTCCACAAAAAAAAAAAAAAAAAGGGTAGAGTTATATATTCTGTAGGATTAAAAATAGAGCAATTTGAAGATAAATAGATGTCATATTTTTAAGATTCTCTATGTGAATTAAGTCCTTATTCGTTGAGTCATGGAGTCATTGATGACAGTCACCTTTTCTCAGAATCATCTGACAGATGCATTTCGTTAACTGATGTATAAGTTTGTTATGAAACTCACACATACAAGTGAAAATACAGATAAGATCTTATAGGTAGTATTTGGGGATTCTATGATAAACTTTTAATATCGAGCTTTTTCTATTACCAATCACCCACTCCTGACTGTTTTTCATTTATATCAATTTTCTATTAATTGTACTACATACATAATTTTCTTCATAGAAATTATTTTTATTTTTCCACTGTGACATGATTTACAACTGGAGAAAACAGTTTATAATAATATTCTGTAATCGATAGTTTAAAAAGTAGTAAAGATTTGTGGGGAGTAATGCTTCAAATTTATATAGAAAGAATAGATAGATGACAACAGAAACTTAGGAATAGCACCATCTATCAATTCATATGCTCTAAAATAGGCTGTTATATACTAACCATATTTATTATTAAAGGAGACCTTCTTAATAAAAGTGGTAAAAGGGCCAGCAAAGGGCATAGTGGTTACATCACTGGACTCGCATATGGCCTACAGGTTCGAGTCCCGGACCCAGTGGCTTAAAAATCATGCTGGGCATGTGTGTGTATGTGTGTGCATGTCCAAGATCCAAGGAGGATGTAGGAAAAGGACTGTAGTGTAGCCATCTCCCATGGGGGGTAGGGAGAAATGATTTTTCACTTCTCCTCTCACTCACATGAGCACGCATGCCCTATGTAAAATCTGTAAAATTAATTAATTAATTAAAGTGGATAAAACATTAACTTGTTCTTAAGGTAGTATCACAATTCCATAATAAGCCCATCCACGAAACAAGAAATGAACTGAGTTGCTCTATAGCCATGTCTTCTATGTAACCCTGGATTTATTCAAGGTTTTTGTTTTGTTTTGTTTTGTTTTGTTTCCTTTTGAGAGGTTTTTGCTTTAGGGCATGTGCACTTGCCAGAAAGAGAGAGAGAAACAGAGAGATAGAAAGTGAGAAATCACACCCCTGGGGGAAATGGCCACCTCTCAATCCCTTCTCCTCCATTCTCCTCTTGGATCTTGGGCACGCACACACACACCACAGGCCAGTATGAGTTTCAGCCACCGGGTCTGGGACTCAAACTGCAGTCAACTACATGGGAGTCCAGCGACATAGCCATTATGCCATCTGCTGGTTCCATGTCTTTCTTAGATAATGACAACCATAAGATAACGGAAAGCTATATTTGCCATAAAGCATAAAATTAGAATCTTGATTTACTTTTTTATTGAAAACAAATCTGAGTCTTGGAACAACTTCCAAAGGAAACCCCTCTTAATAGGAAAAATAAAGTTGAACTCCAGATGCCTGTATTCCTTCAGATCTACCATGCTACTGTTAGCAGTCTACACTCTTTAACAGCTGCTACTGATAGTGGCTCTTAAAGATAACCCACAGATTTTCCAGAATGAGCTCATCTTGTTAATATTATAAAATGGAAGTCTTTCTAGACTCCTGTTGAATGCATGTTTCTCATTAATGAGAAAACTATTTTCTTGTAAAAAAGGTGAGAGTTTTTGTTTTTGTTTTCAGAGAGAGGATTTTTGCTATAAGGCATGTGTGCTTGCCAAAGAGTCAGAAAGATACAGAGAGACAGAAAGTGAGAAATCATTCCCCGCCCCCAGGGGGGGGATGACCATGCTACAATACCTACTCCTCTATTCTCCTCTTGGGACTTTGGGTACCCATGCACATGTGCCCAGTGTGAGTTTTAATCTGCAGGGTCAGAGACTTGAACTGTGGTAGACTACATGGGAGTCTACCACAGCAATGTAACTATTACACCATCTGTTGATTCCAGGATATATTTTTTCTAATCTGTATGTCCAGAGACATTTTGTTTTTATTTCTCATGAATATTTTACAGAAATAGCTATTACCAGTTTCTTTGGTCTTTGACCAGAGAAATTTTTCTACCAAAAATAAAATGATCTGTTTTCAACACTCTCTTAATTGGGAGAACTTATATTAAAGAACTATAATGTGAATACTTTTAGAAAAATTCTCATATTCATGTTCTATTAAATTTATTTTTTTTTGTAAATGAGATTTACTTAAGTGAAGCATACCGTGATTCTTAAATGGAAATGAATGTATTCTCAGACTATCGGTTAACTTAGAAACTTCCCATATATCTTTAATATTCATCTCATGCATTTAGTGGAAATGATCTAAGCAATGTTTAAAGAGTAACTTCAAATATCCCATGAAACTGTAACAGGAATTGCATGTATTTATTCTTTTAGTAACTAATTATTAACTGTCTTCTCTAGCTGACTCTGGGTCTAGTGCCAAAGAAACAAAAGTGAACAAAATAAGAGTAATTTTGATTCTCATGAAGCTTATATAGTCATGGTGAGGAAAAAAGGAAAATGAACTAAATTAAAATCATTTTTTCTAAGCCAGAGTATAAATTTAAATAGCTGTCCTAGAGAAGTTTGTCAGTAATCAAACAAATGAGATACGTTAGCACACAGTTAATAGGGAAAATTATAACTTAGACGTCCACTGCTAATATATTATGATGGAATTCAGGACAGTAGATGCAACAAACTGAAGCACATATATAGCAACTAAATTCATTCTAAAAGCATGTTGACTCAGAAAACCAGCAAACAGTGAATGACACAGCACAATGCCACTTATGGACTCAATAAGTTTAAATATGTACTTAATCAAACTGCATTACAGATGTTCTCAGAGAATCCCTATGCTTTACCTGCATTGAACATTAGAGAGGTCCTTGAGGAATCTAACCTGGAGATGACAGAAGAGATCAAGAGAGAAAACTAAGGAGTAAAGCAAATAATAGCAAACAAAACAAGAGAGCAAACCAGTATATAGCAATGCTGATACTTTCCAAAATATTTAAAAATATTTTTTTACCAAAATTCATTTCTGAGATTTGCATACACAAAGTATAGAACAGAATTGCATGACTATACAATTCATTAAAAAGTAATACAAATGGCCGACAACAACATCATGTGTAACTCGGAAATAGAATGCGAAGCAGTGATAGACTATTGCTTTTCTTCTCTACATGCAAAAATGATAAAGCCAGCTAATATTCAGTATTGATGAAAATGCAGGAAAATACAAATTCTGTAAATTGTCGGAGTATATAATGCTTCTGTTTCTTTTCTTTTCTTTTTTTTAAAGATATTTTTGCTATAGGGTGGATGCAGTCGCTGGAGAGACAGACAGAAAGCAAGAAATCAGCCTCTGGCGGGTATGGCTATGACACAATCCCTTATTCATTCTCCTCCCAGGATTTTAGGCATGCATGCACACACATCAGGCATGAGTTTTAAGCTGCTGGGTCTAGGACTTGAACTATGGTCAACTATGTGGGAGTACAGAGATATAATCAACCATTACCCAGTCTGCCTGCCCCCTACAATATTTCTTATAGGGCATGAATTTTGAAGTTGTATTATCAATGACCTAGCTATTTAACGTCAAAAAAATATATATGAGAGTAAACACACCAGTGTGGTTTTAAAGTTGAATGTTGCATTTCTGTTTTTGGTATGGTAGTATTACTTTCTCAAATACAGATTCTACTTAGGATAACACCTGAACATTTCTGAATAAGATCTAAACTTTTATTTTTCTGACAAAGACACTTCCTGAGAATCCTGTGCTAGAAACTTAAGTAGCAGATCACTGTTAAAACTTAGAATCGTGATTGCCAGTGTATGATGTGTATTTTCTTTTTAATGGATTTTTCCCAGAAAGTAAGCCAAAGTTATGAAGCAATATGAAAAATTGAAACTATAAGACAAACCTTAGTGCCTTTCTTAATGGTTAAAATATGTAAATAGTCTTAGAAATCAATGTGGGGAAGATACACAGAGAAATGGATCGTCTGATGCTATGTGGAAACACCACACACAGACATGTGACAGACTCAAGGAAGCACTGTAAAACCATAGGGCGTTGAACTGAGATTTTAAAATGGATCACACTTTAGGTGAGGAAGGACTTAAATATTGGGTAAAACAGATTTATTGTGGTAGATGACTGCAGTTCAAGTTTCAGACTCAGTACCTTAAAAATCACGCTGGGCATGTGTGCATGTGTATCCAAAATCCCAGCAGGAGAATGGAGGAGAAGGGGCTGTGATGTAGCTGGCTGTCCTCCCAGAAGAGCGATTTCTCACTTTCCCTCTCTCTGTCTCTGTCTGGTAAGGGCATGCACCTTATGGCAAAATACTTTAAAAAAGACAAAAAACAATGACAACAAAAAACACATGTACTCATATTTTAAGCCAAAGGATTTCCAGGAACTGAATAGAAAGCATGTTATCCCAGTGGAAAGTTGATTAATTCAGTAAAAAAAAAAAAAAAAAAGTTTAGATCTCTGTTATGTACATAAACTACGTCATATGCTCTGTAGGGAATACAAGAAAGACCAACAGTTACTCTTTTCATATTTATTTCAGCCTACAGCTGCTCTTATATCTTCAAGTTATTGTTTTTCCATAAAATATTTATAAAGAATTATTTATTTAACTTTATTTATTAATTATTTATTTCTAATTTGACCAGAGAGAGAGAGAGACAGAGAGAGAGGGAGAAAGTGAGAAAGCAAGTCACCAGGTCTGGGACTTGAACTGTGACCAGCCATGTGGGAGTGTCCAGTGCCTTAACCACCAAGCCACCTACTGGTCCTCATGTTTTTCTATAAAGAATTTTTTTTCATATTACTTTGTACTTGACAAAATATTATTACTCAGCCCTTATTCTTTGTTTCAAGCACACACGGACTTTCACTTAATACACTGAGCATCTGGGTATAATTTTCTGAGAAAGAATTGGATTGCCCCTACTTATTCACTTAAGATTAAACTGCCCTTGTCCCTATTGATCTATGTTGTTATGGCCAAAGGAAAGGTCATACGATATAAAGCTAGATTGGCCCTTCAGCAATCACTCTGTCTGGGTCATTTTCCCAGAGAAATTGTTCTGGAGCAGCCCAACACTTCAGACTACAGTTCCTTCATTGTTCCTCTGAATAACATATTCAATACAACATTTTATCCTTCAAAGAAACATGGTTAAAGTCACCATTGTTAAAAGATAACCAGGGGACCAGCAGTTAGCATAATGGCTGTGTCGCTGGACTCCCATGTAGTCAATCGTGGTTCAAGTCCCTGACCCGGTGGCTTAAACTTAAGCTGGGCACATGTACGTGTGTGCCCAAGATCCCGAGAGGAAAAGGGAGGAGAAAGAATTGTGGCGTGATCATTCTTGCTAGGGGGTGGTTTCTCACTTTCTGTCTCTCTGTCTTTCTGGCGAGTGCACACACCCTATAGGAAAAATCTCTCAGAAGAAAAAAAAAGATAAACCAAGGCATAAGGCAGTTTTAATGAATTTATCTGAGGAAACAGCAATCCATGAATTAGTCAGTTTAAAGCCACAACTAGTCTAGAGGCTTATCAAAGAAACATAATTGGCAGGCTTTTATCACATGAGCATGGAGGTAAAACTCGGAAAATATTGATCACAGTTATAAAATTGCATTATCTGGTCTAGTTCACTGGGAAGTGCCTACTTACATAATTATAAGTTAGTTGACAGCTTTTTATTGGTTATGCTCATTTTGTATTCATGAAAACAGGCATTTATAAGAAATAGCTCAAGGTAAGTTTTACTTATATTTTCAAAGCAAGCAAGTATAAAGTCACTCAAGAGATATAACCAGTTTTGTCTGCTCAAGAATTATTCAGGGCTGGTTATGACTTAACTTTAACTCCATTTGTTTGAAGAGATTTTTGCTATAGGGCACATGCTCTTGCCAGAGAGACAGAGAGTGACAGAGAGAAGTCACTCCTGCAGGGCAGATGGCCACACCACAATCCCTTCTATTTTCCTCTTGGGATTTTGGGTATGCACGCCCATGTACCCAGTGTGAATTTCAAGCCACCAGATACAAGACTTGAACTGCTATTGGCCATGGGAGTCCAGTGCCTTAATCACCATACCACCTGCTGGCTCTGACTTTAATACTGTGAAAGTTCTCATTTCTCATTTTCCTTATATATACAGATGCTTCTTAACTAGCCTACCTTAGACATATCAGACTACTTACTTTACTCTACAATTAAGCAAAATTATCTAACACAAAACCTATTTTACAATAAAGTGAGCGCTCAGTAACTAATAGCGCTCTTATTAGTTTACTGAATGTTGTACTGAGAGTGAGTATCTGAACACTGAAATATAGTTTCTACTAAATGTGTATCATTATCATACCATCATGAACTCAAAAACTCATAAAGTCAAGTCATCATACACTGTATGATGACATACAAGCTAGCATACAATAGCTTCTTCTATGTTCAGAAACTCAAATATTTCTTTTTATGACTTTTCCCTTCAAATTTGTCAGTTACTTTTGGCATTGGTCTCAAGTATTGATCAATGCTTTTATTCTGACCTCGTCCAGGGACTTTGTCACCTATTGTCAAATAAACAAAATATAACCAGTCCAACTCCTAATGCTAATTAATGTATAAGTACTCAGACAATTGAAGGGAGATGGATTGTGTACTAGTAAAACTCCAGTAAATTGGATTAAAACAATGAAGAGTGCTTTAAGCTGTCAGAATTAAAAGCAAGTATCTAATAAAGCACCTTTACTTTGTCTAATTTAATGCAGTATGTCATACTACCAGCACAGTGGCAAACAACATACAAATTCTACCCTGGATAAGCATTAGTATGATATGCATGTGTGTCCCTAATTGTCAACTAAACAAACATCAGGTTTTCCAATGATAAACTTTTCAAGTACCATTAAGTACAAAATCCAAGATGTACTTAATTGAATTTTCAAAGTGGTTTTAAAAGACAAGCTGAAAAAATGTAAAAAATTTGAGAAAATGATGATACCTCAAATTATGATTAAAGAAATATGAAATCTTGCATGCTGATTTTTAAATGGTAAAGAATTATGTTGCTATAACACTGTCTTCTAAAATAAACAAAAATATCTCTTTAACTGAATTGGATTATTTGTTTTCAAAATAATTTATTAATTATTTTTTGCAGCATTACACACTCACACTCCA
Source organism: Tupaia belangeri chinensis (assembly GCF_000334495.1). Taxonomy (NCBI): domain Eukaryota; kingdom Metazoa; phylum Chordata; class Mammalia; order Scandentia; family Tupaiidae; genus Tupaia; species Tupaia belangeri. Next base: position 273,451 of record NW_006202743.1, read on the forward strand.
TATATATTATAAGAGAGAATTCTGAACTTAGAAAAATATTTTTAAGTCCATTTTTATGCAACCTTTATATTTGAATAAATTATATGCTAATGAGCCAACTGAAACCAATGTATGGTAGGCCTATGAAATGTTTTACATGAAACATACATAACTCGCTGCAGAATTTTATTCAAAATGTTTATAAAACTTTCACTACAAACTATGTCCTATTTTTGTCTTCTATCATGATTTTAAAAATGGACTGAAATCACCATATTTATGATGGAATCAGATAATTGTTAAATAGAAAAATATTAATATTAGCTTTAGAGATTATATTTTTATATTAGCCTTAAGGATTGTAATTTATACCTTATACCATTATTAATTTAAAGCATTAGTTATGCTTTAAAGCTGATTACTATTGATACAGCTGTTCTGTGTGACCAATGCAAAGATAAGGGCAAACATGCTTTTGCTAAAGCCTTCCAAATGTGTGGCTAGTCTGGAATGGATCCAGCACAATTAGCATTTAGAGAGATATGACAGAACAATAGAACAGGCATGATAGTGAAAATTATCCAGAAAAGGTCTGGCATGCCAAACCAAAGGCATTTATAATCTCCAGTAAAGGCATTTCCATATTTTTATTAAATAGTCTTTTGCCATCATACTCAACTATTGTGTGCCATTTCTCTACACCCTTTCTCTTGACTGCGTTGGCTCTTCAGCCACATTTTGTCACAGGTGTTAAGTCAGTCTGTTCCCTAATGTGCTCCTTGCAATAGTAATTTTTAGAGTTCCAGGAGCACTTTCCTGATCTGTTAGCTCCATTAAAGCCAAAACAGGGCTCAGTCCTTACATGTGAACCCTCTGACAAGCCTCATCCTTCTGAACATCATGAGCCTCACACTTAAAATTCTTATTTAATACATTTCAAAATAAAATAATAATAAATTTCGCAATTAAAACTGTATTAAACTGACATAGTCATTGTGGTGCAATGGTAAAATGTAGCACCCTGGAAGTCTGGAAGTCATGTGCCAAGTGCCAACTGTGTCTGGATCCCAGGGTTGGCCTGAAATTCATGCGGTGCATTCAGACACCCCAAATCCTGCAGAGTTAGAGGGCATGGGAAGGGGGTGAGACCCTGTCAAGCCTGTGCTCTCTCCCTCTGACTCTCTTACATGTACATATTATGTGCTATTATAAAAAAATAAATAAATAACTTCTGGGACCAGCAGTTGGCATAATGGCTGTCACTGGATTCCCATGTACTCGAGTGCAGTTCCAATCCCAGACCCAGTGGCTTAAGCTTACACCAGGTGCATGTGCATGAGTGCCCAAGATCCTGAGAGGAGAATGGAGGAGAAGGGATTGCGGTGTGACCATCTGCCCTGGGGGTTGATTTCTCACTTTCTGTCTCTCTGTCTCTCTCTCTTTCTGGTGAGCGCAAGTGCCCTTGAGCAAAATATTCTCAAAAAAACCATAAATAACTACTAAACTTACTATTACTAGTTGCAACAAATAGACAATACCTACTTCATTACCTTGTTAGTGACCTAGCAAAGGCAAACACATAAACGCCATTAGAATTTTACGAAATATTAGAAATCATGACTAGCTTCTATGAACCACTTTCAAAATTCCTATTCACAATAGCAAGATGTGGAATAAATCAAGTGTCCATCAACAAACAAATGGATAAAAGAAATGTGGGTGTGACTACAAATGCAATGAAATATTATTCAGCCATTAAAAAGGATGAAATTATATCATTTGACATTAAATGAAGGAGTCTAGAGGATATTAATGTTATGTGAAATAAGTCAGGCACAGAGAGAAAAGTATCAAATTTTCTCCTTTATATGTGGAAATTGAAAAAGAAATCTCATTGAAGTAGAAAGAGAGAGAATAAAGAATGACTGGTAAGGAAGGAGGAAGGGTAGGAATATAGAAGGATGTTGATTAATGGAAACAAAGTTACAGATATATAAGAGGAACAATTTCTCATGCTATAAAATATAGTGTGAAGAATATAGATAGAAATAACTTGCTGTATATCTCAAAATAAATACAAGGGAGAATTTTATTTTATATTTTATTTTATTTTTGGGGGTGGACTTTCTATTTTTTTTCTTTTCATTTTTTCCTTTAATTATTTCATTTACATTCATTCACTGTACTTGAATACAGTGTAGAGGGCCATGGGCCTCTGTGGGCCGGCCCCAAGCCCTCAGCTCAGGGAGCTGTTTCCCACCA
>NW_006202743.1:275956-298870 GCF_000334495.1 Tupaia belangeri chinensis
TCTTTCCCTTCCTCTCTCTTTCTCTCTCTCTTTCTCTCTTGCTCTGTCCCTCTCTGGTCCAAATAAAATAAATAAATAAAGTTAAATAAAATAATTATTTAAAAAAATGAGATTTCTCCATCCAGAATACATGTATATTGGCTCAAAGATATTACCATACATGTTATCATCAACAAATAATTTTCTATTTCTTGTTTCTTATATATTTTGCTCTCCCCCAGCCCCCGATTTCCTATCTTTCACACTCTGCCATTTCACCCTCTTCTACCACACTGTCTCTGGTATCTACAGTTGTTTTCCATGCCTTTTTTTCACATTTTATTGACTCACTAAAGATCTTAATTAATTTAAAGGCTTTCAATAGCAACTGATATATACATATCTGTGAACCTATGTCTGACTTTAGACATGAACTCCAGTGAATAAAGTGAACATACTATAAAGTAGCACCTCACTAGAGTTATATAGCTTACAGCAGTCATTAAATAAGTATTAATAGGTATTTTTTAATGCAATTTTTTATTTCTGGAAAAACAGTTTTAGTTTTAATAGATCAAAATCAAAAAATATTAAGAAAAAATTGCCTAAAATTTAAAACCAGGGAAAAGGTTAGGATTTAGTTCAAATAGTATGTAGATGAACCTTTCAACAGTTCAAGAGAGGATAAAAATCCATAAAAAGGGAGGATTTTAAAGGTTCCCAACACAAGTAAATGGTTGAGATGATGGTTATGGTAATTACCCTGTTTTAATCATTATACATGGTATTCTTATACTACAAATCATATTGTATCCCCATAAATATATACAATTATTATTTGTTAATAAAAGTATGAAAAATAAAACAGGATAAAATAAAATATATAAAAGCTCTTACTTCCGATTCCATTCTTCTGTGTTCTATCACTCATCTTTCATAAGATTTCTGGTCTAATCTTTTGTTTTGTTCTGTTTTTGTTAGTGGGTATCTGTACTAGTTGGAAAGAGACGAAGAGAGATAGAGGGAAAGTAAGAGAATAGTCCCCAAGGAGATGATCGCACTGCAATCTCTTCCCTTCCATTTCTCCTTTTGGGATTTTGGGCACTCACACACATGCATTGTGTGTTTTTCAAGCTGCAAAGTCCAGTACTCAAAGTGTGAGGCTGGTCATGTGGGATACAGCCACCACAACATCCACACAATCTGCTGGTCCAAGGATACTTTCATTTTAAATAGTTGTATTTTAACTTTTCCCTGCTAACTAATTCTAGTTTATTTGTCATTTTGATTGAAAAGGCTAATTTTCAATTACTTTGACTTGACATGACTTTTTTGAAGAACTTTTTTTTTTTTTCGAGATCAAGGTTTTTGCTATAGAGCAGGTGCATATGCCAGAAAGACAGAGACTGAGAGACAGAAAGCAAAAAATCAGCCCCCATGGGGGATGGCCATGCCACAATCCCTTTTCCTCCATGCTCCTCTCGGGATCTTGGGCATGCATATACATGCACCCAGCATGAATTCAAGCCACCAGGTCCAGGACTTGAATCATGGTCGACTACGTGGGAATTCAGTGACATAGCCATTATGCCAACTGCTGGTCCCAAAGAAGAACTTTTTATTTTTGCCAATTGCTAGGTGTGTAGAAAATACAAAAGTTGTATGTAATGCTTGACTTTAAAAAATGAAAAATCTTAGGACAATATGTACACTTATGAACTAATGAGGGAGAAAAAGAAAAAAACAACAAATAAGAAATCGATAAAATTCAATACAACCACATTCCAAATATATTAAAGAAATTAATCTCTGTGCAGAGTTAGGAAGATGAGAAATAAAATATATTGTTGGAAATTATTAAAGCATACTTATTGGGGCATTTAGAACTGGAAATAATCCTTCAAAAGCCAGTCAATTTCATTTCAGGGAGAGAAAATAAAAAGAGATAAAATTCTATGTGTGAGAAGAATACATACGATTAAAATTCTATAGAGATGAGTAATGATATATTTGAATTTCTAAATAAGTATCTCTAGAATGTTACTGAATAGTTGAAAGCACAGTAGGACATTTTCAGAAAAAGCATAATAAGATGACAAAACTGAAAAGTTGAATTTGATCTCACAGGCAATGAGAATCAGTAATAGGTTCTTAAATGAGAAAAATCACTCTTCTACAGCAAGGCTTTTGGCATCACCCTATAGATTTCATTTCAAATAATTTTCATGTAATTAAAATTGAACTCTAGCTTTTATTGAGTTCTGGTTATGAAAAATACCACTAAAAGGGAGATTAATTTTTTTCTTCAATTATCCCTTTAGAGATGTCTGTTTCAAGCATACTTGAATAGAATGAAAGATATGTAGTCCTATGCCAATTAGTCTAGTACATATTTTGTAAAGAACATTAAAGTTCAAAGATTGTGTAATGAGATAAAAGATAACATTTTCCTTAAAATTGCTAGAAAAAAATGCAAGAGTATTAATGTAAAGCAGGAGAGTAGAAGAAAAGTAAACAAACGTATTTACAGGGATTTGTTACAGAGAAAGAAAGATTTCTTTCAGCAGAGTTGTAAAAACAATGCACTAGATGCAGATTATTCTGAATTTCCTTTAGACATTAACCCTTGTGCCTCTAGGATCAAGGCATTTTTATTTTGGAATTATTTACATAAAATGAAATTCTGTAGTACTGCAGACAATTCTGGAGCTTTGTATTAGTTTTGTTACTTTTACAAATATATAGTCACATATATTCACATACTCTTATGCCATTATTTTAACCAAGTAATCTATCATTCATTACAGTCTTTTAAATTACAAAGCCTATTAACAAAAAATATTTTATAGTATAGACATCAGCTGTAGATTTTTGACATACTGCTAAGTCACTCATAAGTATATTTCTAATGGATTAGTTCTCAAGGTATGGTCCCAAGACTGACAACAAACTCACTTGAAAATTATTAAATCAGAAATTTGGGGGATGTCACCCATCAATCTAGCTTTACTAGCCCTCAGAGTGATTCTGATGGAAGTTTTGCAAATAACTTATGCCCATGTAGTATGTTTAGATATTGTTTTAATAACATACTCAGAGTTTTGCATTTAATGACATGTTATCTTTTTTTCAGCAGTCTTTATCATGTAGTAGTGACCTATCTTAGTATTCTTTTAACCATAATAACACATTTTATCTGCCATACTAGTAAGTTTTTTAGGACACACTTAAATTATCCTGAAATAAATCTATTCTAAAAATATATAAGCAAAGGTAATAGAGTTTTGTGTTACTTAAAGGTGGAGATACACACACACACACACACATTTTGGAGAGGTTTTTGCTATAGGTGCATGTGCTTGCGAGAAAGACAGAGAGAGGAGACAGAGAGATAGAAAGCGAGAAATCACCCAACAGGGAGAATGGCCATGCTGCAATCCCTTCTCCTCCCTTCTTCATTCTCCTCTCAGGATCTTGGGCACGCACGTACATGTGCCCAGTGTGAGTTTAAGCCACCGGGTCTGGGATCCGAACCGCAATTGACTACATGGAAGTTCAATGACATAGCCATTATGCTAACTGCTGGTCCTGGTGGGGATATATTCTGAGAAATGCATCAATAGACTGTGACCATCAGAATATACTTACAAAATCCTTGATGGTGTGGCCCATGACACAGGCTCCCAGACTACCATCTGTGTAGCATGCTACTCTACTGAACACTGCAGGGAATTGTAAGACAATGGTAAGTATTAATAGATTTAAATCCACCTACACATAAAAAAAAATTCAGTGAAAATGTGATATAAAAGATTAAAAAAATGGGACATGTATATAGGACACTTACAATAAATGGACCTTGCAGGACCAGAAGTCTCTCTGAGTGAGTTAATGAGTGAATGGTGAGTAATTTATATCCTAGGATCATACTACTCACTACTCTAGACTTGATAATTGCTACACACTTATTCAAGACTAAATTTATAAAAATAATTTTCTTTCTCTTAAAATGTTTTTGCTTAATAAAATTTTCATTTTTTAAACTTTTTGAGTCCATTATAATACTTAGTTTAAATCACAAACACATTGCATAGCCATACCAAAAAATTTTTTTTTTTATTTTTAAACATGCCAAGGTACATGCACTTTCCAGAGAGAGAGCAAGCAAGCAAGCTCCCTGTGGGGAATGGTCTTACCACAATCCCTTCTCTGTTTCTTCTTTTTTGACTTTGGTGCACACACACATGTGCCTGGCATGCTTTTCAAGCCACCAGGTCTGGGACTTGAATCATGCAATCAACTATGTGGTATCCAGCTGCCTTGACCACCACACCATGACTGGCCCAATACTGTCTTTCTTTATATATTTCTTCCATGATCCGCCCCATGGCTTAGTGGATAAAAGAGCTCAGATCCTACCCAGCCAAGATTAACTTAAATCTCAGTCCTGGAAGCTTGAAAAACATCAGGTTCTAATGTGTGCATACAACCAATCCCAACAGCATGGACAACAGAGAAGGGATTGTGGCATGGCCATGCCCCATTAGGATGTACTTTCTCGCTCTTCCTATTTCTCTGTTTCTCTCATTCTCTCTGGTGAGCACATGAACACTCTAAAAGTTAAAAAAAATTATATATATTTTTCTATAAACTTTTTTATATCTTCAGTTTTTTATTTAAAAAAATTTTAAACTCTTTTGTTAAAAGACACAAATACAATAGCCAGGCATACACAGGGTCAGGAGCATCAATATCAGTCTTTTACCTCCATATCTTGTCTCACAGGAAGTTCTTCTGTGCAATAATGTGCATGGGAGCTGTCATCTTTTATGAGAATAATGCCTTCTCCAGGATTTATTCCTGAAGGACCTAAGGATAGTTGTGAGGTGTTGACACTGTTTTCAAAAGTAAGCTGATGGTGGTTTGCTTATTTGTTTTTCTCTCATAGATTTACTTGTAAGTAGGCAACACATAATAAATATTCTTCTTAATAAAAAAAACCCTTTCATTGTTAGGTTCCATGTTTTCAAACTTTGTAAGAAACTTATTGAGGTCTGCAAAACCTCCTGCTAAACCATTTGCTGTGAATTTTCTTGGCTGTTCTTATTTTTCTTTCTGCAGTTTCTTTTTCTCTTCTGTGTCTTCAACTATGTACTCCTATTCCAGTTCCAATAACTCCTCATGAGCTAAATCCTGAAGAACCACCTTTAAGAGTTCCTTAATATCATCCACATCCACACCCATGTAAAAGTTGTTTGGTTTCTAAACCACAACTGTGTTGTTTTTTGGAACATCTTCATTTTGGGAGAATGGAATTACATACAAACCTCTTGAGTGTCTTCTTCCAGCTGGAAAAATGAATTAGGATACCAATCCAAGCCTAAACATAATTTCTTTCTTTCTTTTTTTTTTTTTTGGAGAGTTTTTTTTCGCTATAGGGCGCGTGCACTCGCCAGACAGACAGAGATACAGAAAGCGAGAAATCACCCCCCAGGGGGGATGGTCACGCCACAATCCCTTCTCCTCCATTCTCCTCTCGGGATCTTGGGCATGCACGCACATGCGCCTGGCGTGAGTTTTAAGCCACTGGGTCTGGGACGCGAACCGTGTTCGACTACGTGGGAGTCCAGCAACAAAGCCATTACGCTAACTGCTGGTTCCCAACATAATTTCTTGATGGAGTCCTAGATGTGGTAATACTTCCAGAAATGCATCAATGTCTTCTCAGCAAAGGTCCTCCTCAGGGAATTGCAGTAATAGCCAGGGAAAATGTCCTGCTCAGATGGTAGACCCTCTAAGCTGCTTTAACTCCTACATCCATTGGTCAAAGAGGTGGTGTTTAGAGAGAACAATACCATTTTGATATTGGGTTAGAGATCACTAATAAAAGGAGGATATACAGGAGCATTATCAACAACATACAAAATCTTAAAAGGTATGCTATTCTCCACTCAGTAATTTACTGGTATAGCCATTTAGGAGGACATCTTGAAAAAGGGATAGGATCATTCATAACTTCTTATTGCTTCTGTAGTACAGGGGCAATTTGTGTTTGTTAATATGCTTGGAAAATCTGGAGTTCTCACTGTGACAAATCATAAAGAGTTGCAATTTATAGCCTGAAGTGGGTCCCCCAATAAAAATTCTTATTATGAACTTAAAAACCTTGAAAACTGACATTAACCTGGCCTTGTGAAGGAAAGCCCTCTCAGTCATCCCTTTCAAGAACAAAAAGTTTCCATCCATATTAAAGATTCGCTCTGGCAAATAATTTTCCTCCATAATAAGATTATCCAGAGTTTCCAAAAACTCTTCAGCTGCCTTCACAGCAGCACTCACAGACTTATGACTTAGTTTCACATTAGGTAATGAATAACAGTTCTTGAATCATTTAAACCACCCAGAGCTAGCAGTAAATTTAACATCACAGTCAGGTCCAGCTTATCCTTTCAGTATTGGTGACAGATACACTTCTGAGTATGGTCTTCAATCTAGGTCATTAGAAGTTTCTCCATATCTGAAATAAGCCTATCTCAATTTCTTTTTCATCTTCTTGCCTCCAGTGAACTAAAGCAGATCTTTTAACAGCTCCCATCACTTTATGTCTGTCCTTCAAGATCATAGCTATGATGAAATAGGACATGCCTGACTGGCAGGCAATAGCCATGACTGAATTTTCAACTTATATTTCTTAATCACTTCTAATTGTGTTTGCATATCAATCATTTGATGTGATCTTTTACTGGCAGCATTAGCCATGGATTTTGTATGCTTAGGGGCCACAATAACAAACAATATGAGATTAAATAAAGCAAAGATTAAAATAATACAAGCAAAAGAGGAGATAAACACAAGATTCATGAGATGGCTGCCACTATAACATGGCATACTTTTTCATGGTACACTCATTTGGTAAGAATGCACTCTAAAATAGTGACCTAATTTAGTAAATATGTACGTAAGTCAGTAACATAGCCCTTTAGTACTATCATCAAGTATTATGTTGTGTTTATAATTGTATGTGTTTTATTTTATATAATGAGAAGTGTAGCATGCTCTTTTATACCACAAAACACAAGTAATACCTGGCAAAATTTCTAACCCTTACTAGGTGAAAGAAACGTTTTATCTCTAATTTAACTTTAGACGACCACCTTATCATATGAAATTTGCCAGTAACTAAAATATTGTTATATGTCCCATGACTATATACTAAAATAAAGGAAATTTAAAATAAGAGAAAAACCCAGACACGGTAGCACATGCTAGAAACTGCAGCTAGGCCAATTGAGGTCACAAGAAATTCCTGGATTCCATTCTCAACCCACCCTAAAAGCCAAGAATGATGGTCTTTACACCTGTAGTCCTAGCTACACAGAAAGTGAGGCAAAGGAACATGACATAATGATACCCTTTCAAAATATATATACATATATATATATATATGTAACATATAAACACAGGAAAATATTTTAAAAGTAAAATAATGCACCCAGGAATTTGTCCATCATATTCAGATTGTCTTGCTTCTTGGCATATAGTTGTTTATAGTACCCTCTAATGATGTTTTGTATTTCTACTTATGTCAGTAGTTATATAGCCTGCTTTATTTCAGTTGTCATTCACCTGGTTTCTTTCTCTCTTCTTCTTAATAAGTCTCACTAGTGGTGTATTTATTTTCTTTATCTTTTCCAAGAACCAACTTTTACTTTCATTTCTTTTCTGGATAGTTCATTTATATTCTATTTCATTTATTTCTGCTTGTATCTTTATTATTTCATTTCTCCTGGAATTGTTTTTTGTTTGTTTTTATTTGTTTGTTTGTTTGTTTTCTGTTGCATATAACCTACCAAAATTGAGCCAGGAGGATATAGAAAGTCTGAATAGGCCCATTACAAGCCAGGAGATTGAATCAGTAATAAAAACCTCCCAACAAAGAAAAGCCCTGTGCCTGATGGCTTCACCTCTGAATTCTACAAAACTTTCAAAGAAGAGTTATCCCCCATTCTGCTCAAGTTATTTCTAAAGACCCCAAATGGGGAATCTCTCCCTAATTCATTCTATGAAGCCTCTGTCACCCTTATCCTTAAAACAGATAAGGATAGGACAAGGAAGGAAAACTATAGACCAGTATCTCTGATGAATATAGATGCAAAGATTCTCAACAAGATAGTAGTAAATCATATCCAACACCTATAAAAAGACTATACATCATGATCAGGTAGGCTCTATTTCAGGAATGCAAGGTTGGTTCAACATACACAAAACCATAAATGTAGTACACCATATTAACAGGAAAAAAGATAAAAACCATATGCTCATATCAATTTATATAGAAAAGGCATTTGGTAATACACAATACCCCCTCCTGATCAAGACTCTCATCAAAATTGGGATAGAAGGGTCATTTCTCAACACGATAAAAGCTATCTATGGAAAACCCATAGCAAATATCATCCTGAATGAAGAAAAGCTGAAAGCTTTTCCAATAAAAATGAGTACAAGATAAGAATGCCCACTTTCTCCACTCCTTTTCAATATAGTACTGAAAGTCCTAGCCAACGTAATCAGAAACGAGGAAAAAATAAAAGGTATTCATATAGAAAAATAAGATGTGAAACTCTATTTGCGATGACATGACTGTATACATAGAAGACCCAATGGTTTCTATGAAAAATTTTCTGGAAGTAATACATGAATACAGTAAAGTTGCAGGATAAAAAAAATCAACATACAGAAATCTATACCATTTCTATATATGAACAACAGGCAAACTGAGATAGAACTGAAAAAAGTAATTCAATTTACCATAGCCAAAAAATATATAAAATATGTAGGAATCAATCTAACCAAAGAAGTTAAAGACCTCCACAAGGAAAAGTATGAGAAGCTAAAAAATGAAATTGAAAATGACACATAAAAGTGGAAGGACATCCCATATTTCTGGATTGGAAGAATTTATATAATCAAAATGGCAACTCTACCCAAATTAATCTACACATTTAATGCAATTCCAATCAAAATACTAGATACGTTATTTACAGATTTAGAAAAGACAATCACACAATTTGCCTGGAATCATAAAAGATCTCTTATTGCCACAGCAATCCTGTATATGAAGAGTGGTGTGGCCGGCATCTCACTCCCGGACCTAAAAATATACTACAAAGTTGTGGTAATCAAAACAACATGGTACTGCCAAAGAAGCAGACAGGTGGACCAATGGAACAGAATAGAGTTCCCAGAAATAAATTCCCAAACATACAGTCAGCTGATTTTTGACAAGGGGTATGAGTCAATCTAGTGGGAAAGGGAAACCTTTTCAACAAATGGTGATGGAAAAACTGGATTTCCACCTGCAGAAAGATGAATCTGAACCTCTACTCCTCACCATTGACAACAATCAACTCAAGGTGGATTAAAGATCTAAACCTAAGACCTCAAACTATAAAACTGCTCCTGGAAAACACTGGGGAAACTTGGATACATTGGGGTAGGCAAAGACTTCTTAAGTAAGACCCCACAAAGCACAGTCGATAATTCCCAAAATAGACACGTGGGATTACATCAAACTAAAAAGTTTCTGCATGGCAAAAGACACAGTAAGTAGGGTAAATGGACAGCTCTCAGACTGGGAAAATATTTTTTAAGCTATGCATCAAATAAGGGGCTGATAACCGGAATACACAAGGAATTCATGCAGCTGTTCTGAAAAAAGATGATCAACCCTATTAAAAGATGGGAGAATGAGGAAAAAAAAAAAAAAAACACACTCTCAAAGGATGACATTCAAATAGCCAAAAGGCATGTGAAAAAATGCTCAACATCCCTCATTGTAAGGGAAATGCAGATCAAAACAACAATGAGATACCACCTAACCCCAATCAAAATGACTAAGATTAAAAAAAATGATAAGTGATGGTGGAAGTGTGGTGAAAGGGGAACTATCTTACACTTGCTGGTGGGAATGTCAATTGGTCCAGCCACTGCGGAGAACCATTTGGAGATTCCTCAAAAATCTACAAATAGAACTACCATATGATCTAGCAATCTCATTCCTTGGTATCTACCCAAAGGACAGAAGAATTCTTAATCAGAAAGTTTTTGCACATTGATATTTACTGTGGCATTATTCACCATTGCTAAGACATGCAACCAACCCAAATGCCCACAAACAGATGAATGGATTGAAAAACTGTGGCACATATGCTTTATGGAATACTATTCAGCCATAAAAAAAAATAAGATCCTGGCTTTTGACAGAAAGTGGATGAATATGGAAGATTTACTCCTAAGTAAAGCAAGCCAGCTATAAGGGAGAGTCATTGTATGTCCCCACTTAATACATACCAAGTGTCCACACTCTATCACTGAAACTGATTGACTAAAGGATCCAGAAAGACAGTAAATGGTTGGGAATATCAGATATAGTGTGGGTGAAAGAGTAGAGTCTGAGGAAGGACATTTAGAAGAAAAATAGAGAGGCAAAGCATTAATAGGACAAAGAAATGTGGTATTATCTGTTGAAGATAATTTTATAGTATTACCAACTGGACTAGGGAGAAATGTACACATGTAAGAATATTCACTTTGAAGCTAAATAACATGCTTGAATGTATAGAAAAAAAGAAATTTTAAAAAAGTATAAAAATGTTGCAAATAATATAAAATCATCAATCACATATTTCCAACATAGAACATGTGTGATTCTAATGTACAGTATAAGGTGAATTTTAGCATAAGGCAATAAATATATATTTTAGTGTTAGGTTTTGTTTACTTTGGCCTGTTTTATTTTGTTTTTAGGAAACACATCAGTTCCTTTCTTACAAAAAAGTAAATATAATATACTCCTTCAAAATTTGCTTTTCTCCTATCAATAAGCTGCAGGACCAGCAGATGACATGGTGGTTAAGGTGCTGGGCTTCCATTTGTCCAACCATGGTTTTGGTCTTGGACCTGGTGGCTGGCTTTCTCACTTTCTCTCTCTCCCTTTCTCTGGTGAGCACACATGCCCTGTAGCAAATTAAATATAATGAGTAAAATTAAATAATTCTAAAAACAAACTACTGCAAAATTATCAGGACTTATACTTTTTTTTTTTCACTTTTTGGTTTTCAATATAGGTTTTGTGCACTCTCCAGAGAGAGAAACAGTAAGAGGAGAAAGTGAGAAATCACCCCAAAAGAAATAATCATTCTGCAATTCCTTCCCCTCCATTCTTCTGGGAGGATTCTTTGGGGTATGTGTTTGCATGATTTTCAAGCCTCAAGCTCCGGGATTCAAACCATGGTCTGCCTTGTGGAAACCCAGTACCTTAAATGCCATGCTGCCTGCTCCCCCAAGTCTTATCTTTTAATAACAAAGGACTACAAAACACTGAAAAAGAATGTAAACATTTTTTTATAAAATTACCTTCCTGTAGTTTTTGATACTATACTTTTTATTTATTTATATTTTTATCTATGTGAAAACAAGTTCCATCTCACTGTGTTTTCCTGGAACAAGGGTCTTCATTTATGAAAGCTTGCCAAATTCTCACCAGTAGTGACCTGTCTTTATCTTACTGCTACAGTGTATGACTTAAGACTAGAAATGCCTGTGAAACACTAAGCTTACTCCATAGTCTACTTCCATATGTATCACTCCTCTCAGTTACCTTGCCTTTCTACAGACTTTATGGTTGCTATTCAGCTCCTAAACTTTGCCTTAATAATTAGCATATTTTCTTGTAATGTTTAAAACTGTATGTGTGACTCTGAATCTTACCTAATGTAAATATATAAGGTGTGACTCTCAATCTTATATAATGTAAATATTACTACTCTTTTGTATATTATGAAATAAACATAAAAAACTTCATGTTATAAAATAGCCTTAGACACAAAGATGTATGATGAAAATGGAAAGCATGATTGTGTTTGTTTTCAACCATTAAAGAAAAATTTCTGTAAGATGAATCCTCCTCTTATGATAATTAGAACATATCAAAATATATGACATGCTTGTATTTAGCTATTGAGAGATAGTTATCATGGCACTGCAATATCTATAAACACAGATTAAAAAAAAAATAACTGTCCCCACTACTCTAAGACAGTTTCTGGACTTCAGAACAGGGAGGTAGGACCCCAACAGATTCCAGTGATCTGTGTGAAAAAAGTAGACAGAGATCATAGTTTTAAGATATGACATGGCTGGAATTCATAAAGCAGAATACCAGAGAGGAAGCTGCACAAAGAGCAAGTCCTGTACCTTTGCAACGAAGACTCTTTGAAATTTCAGCAGAACTGCTATTTCTACCTGCATGGAGTAAAATGCAATAGTACTGAGCTTGAAAAGTGTGCCCGGCATGTGCAGTCCTTTCCCAAGATACCAAAAGGAAGGAGAAATGGAAAAGGGAATATTATGTCCCTTGGCCCCTTGAAGCTGCTTTCTCATCTTCCCCCCCCTCTCTGTTTCTATCTCTCTGATGAGTACATGTGCCCTCTGGCAAGCAGTAGAAATATAAAACAAAATTTAAAAATTAATAGTAGCAGCTGTTTTATGAACCTACTGTCTAAAATTTTTAGGAATTTTTTTTTTTTTTGAGAGAGATTTTTGCTATAGGGTGCCTGTATTCACCAGAGAGACAAAGAGAGTCAGAAAGTGAGAAAATATCCCTCCAGGGGGAATGGCCTTCCCACAATCCCTTCTCCTAGATTTTCTTCTTGTGAATCTGGCAAGCACGCATATGTACCCAGCATGAGTTTTAAACTACCAGGTCTTGGACTGGAGCTGCAATTGACCATGTGGGAGTCCAGCAATGCAACCATTAGCCATCTACTGGCCCTTAGGATGACTTTAAGAAATCAAAATATTTTTAATGGTATGAACTAAAATTATATTCACCTGCAACTCTGAGAGCCATTATAATGTTCTGAAAAAATAGTTGCACCACAAAGAGAACTTCAAATTTCTCTGGTCTACTGCTGGTTTGTGGTTTGATGACTCCTGGCCTAAAGACAGACTTTGGACTAAGATATTGGCTTAAAGATCTTTCCAATCTAGATCTCTGATTATAGTGTGGCCCTCCAAACTTCTTGCACCTTATTAAATATGTTGATTGGATCATGTGCCATGAAGAAAATAAAGTTTGTGGGAATCAGCAGTTAGCGTAATGGCTATGTCGCTGGACTCCCACGTAGTCAATGGCGGTTCCCGTCTCAGACCCGGTGGCTTAAAACTCACGCTGGGGCTGGGCGCGGGTGCGTGGGTGCCCAAGATCCTGAGAGGAGAATGGAGGAGAAGGGATTGAGGCGTGACCATCCCCCCAGGGGGTGATTTCTCGCTTTCTGTCTCTATGTCTCTCTCTGTCTGTCTGGCGACCGCACGCACCCTATAGTGAACATCTCTCAAAAAACAAAACAAAATAAAACAAAACAAAAACAAAAACAAAAGAAAGTTGGTATGGAATAAATAAATGAGCATGAAGCATATTCTTACAGAAAATTCAAACAGAAGTATTAATTGCTTTTTTGAAAGAAAACCAATATTTAAATAATTGAAAATATTACAACTGTTGCAATACGTAGGTTTAGATGCACAGAGACTTTAAAATGTTTTGCTTGCTATGGTTTATTCTCCCGAGATATTTGTATTTAAGATCTACATAATGAAAGCACTTTATGGCATTCTAGGTAACAAGTATTTTGGCATTGTTATACAAATTTTAATAATTTCATTTCCTTGACTTCTTTTGTCACAAATTACAGAATCAGCAACAACATGCTTTTCATAAGAGTGGACAATTATTGTGACAACACAAACTGACTAATTATTCTCCTTCTTCAAAGAGTAATTACCTATAAATTAGTTAAACCATTTCTCTGAAATTGTATTTCTTGTAGTAGCTTTTCAAATTATAGTGATAGTCATTGGTATACTTAGTAATAGAAATACTGAATCAATTCAATGCCATATCTGTTACTTTGAAAAGTAAAACAAACAAACAAAAAAATATTTTTAACAGTCAAGACCTATATTCAAGAGAAAATATTTATAAAGAGTTTTGGGTCACATATTTAACTTAGTTGTATATTGAGTTTAGTTCTTAATTAGAAGACAAAAGAAGTCCTCTATAACATAAGGCCATTATTTTTTATATATTGCTTAAAACATTTCTATTTGATTTTTTTTCTCAGATGAGAGGTCACATAGAGTACAGACAAGTGGTGAATATTAATATTGTAACTCAAAGTAAGGAGAAAGCTATTTTTAGATCTTCCTTTTTAGTTTTGCTTAGAGTAATAATTTATTTATTTTCAGAGTCTTTGGAGAATTCTGCATAGGAAAACTCATTCAGCACATATGTTACAAAGGTAAATTTACCTCTGAAAATTCAAAACATAATTTAATAAATATTAACAGCATTATGAAAGCTTTGGCAAGGTATTTCCAATAACTCATTATATATCAAGATAGCTAATTCTCATGGTAATTAGGTACAAAGGAAGAAATAGATATGAAACCTATATAAAAATCTAAGTAACAGAATTTATCCATTACTATTAATCTGTTAGAAGTTTGGAAAATGTTGCTGAAATTCTATAATCAGAAAACAGTAAAGATACGTGTTTGGAGGCATTTTTAATGAATGTACACTCCTGGATTAAATAAAATAAATATACACAAATTCTATCTGGACTCCAAAAGTTTCCATTTCTTATTTTATTATGTATCAATGACAACATAACATCGTTTTTGTATTCAGATTGGCATCACTTTCTCATGGATTTGGGAGTTCTTTTTTTTTTTTTTTTTTTTTAGAGGTGCGGAGTGTATTTATTTTCCATATATGGCAAGTCAATCTTGGCAAAGTGAATTCTATTACTTATTCTGTATTAATTTAAAAAAATTAACTGTAATACTATTTGTATGCATGTGTATATGTAACTGTGTGTATGTGTGTAAAGTGAGAGAACTGAAAAGTTGTAGCCAAAATCTTTGTTTGCATTTGTTTTATCCAATAATAAAAACATGCACTTATTCTGTTAAAGTTATGAGAAATAACTATTGTTAAATGTTATTTATTTTAAAATTTTTAAGAATTTTTTTTTAATTATAGACAATACTTGCACTTGTACAGAGCAGGAAGAGAGAAAGAGAAACACCTTTGACAGTTCCTTGTCCTGGCACCAACCTCTATCCCCAACCCATCAGCCCTTCAGCATACTAAAAGTAAAAAGTAATAAATATTTAACAATAAGTAATAAGAGTAAAACATTCAACTTATTTCATTAAGAGAAATATGCAAATGTAACTTAATAAACCTAATTTTAAAAATATCTATTTTAAAGCAAGTTTTATAAAATTTGAAAAACTCTATACTGATAAATAAGTATCATTAAATGTTTTGAAATACAAGTCTATAGGTCTAATAATGCATAGAATGAAAAAAGAAGAAATTGGATAGCAGTTGGTTAGAAGAATATTGCAATAGTAAGGTCAGTTTTTATATAGGCCATTTGTTTTAATGTGAAAAAAGTCCATTAATGTATAATATTATAGTTTTATTCATAATTTAATATCCATAAATGTATTGTAAATTAGCTATACATTTACTTATTTTTTATAATAAAGAGCTAAACTAAGTGGTCACATAAAAATGCTGATAATGCTAACATGACTTAGAGTAAGTAGAACACATAAAGAATAAATAGAATAAATAATGAATAACTTGAGTGCTGAAAATTCTACACTGGTGATTAATTTTCATGTAGTAAAAATATCAGAAGGTAGAACAAGTCATGCTACAAAAATAGGGTGACATTTCAAGTACATTTATCAAAATTGTGGAAAATATTTATTTATCTTTTTTGTGTTAGGTTTTTGTTATAGAGGTATGTACTCACCAGAGAGAGAGACAGAGAGACAGTGAGAAGAAAAGTGAGAAATCACCCCAGAGAGAATGGCCATACCTACTGGTCCCAATTTCTCTTTATTTGCAATAAAGTCTGCTTGAAAAGTCTTTGTAGTATGGAAGAAGGCTCTTACAAAAGAGAAAATGCTCAGACTTTAAGATCTGCAGCCATTTCAAAGGGCTGTAAGAATGAAAAAAAAATATGTTTATAGGGAGAAGGTAAACAAAGATACAGAAAGTGAGGTGTGGTAGAGTGGGATACGGATAGAATATTTACAAGGAAAAGTTTTCCATTTCATCAGTAAATTCTCCATAGCTGCAGGTCAGAAGATTTATTCCACATGCTGATGCTGGTTTTAAGCCTGCAGCAGGTCACATTGGAGGGTTCTGGCAGGAGAGAGTTTAAACTAAATTTTAGTGTATCAAAGGTACACTCCATCCTTATTACATATAGTCAATCCCTTGGTGAACTAAAATTGAATATTTCAATTGAGTACTGATTCTTGGAGTGAAGAACATCCTCAAGTAAATGAATCACAAATTGAAGGCAACGCCAAAAACTCAACAATCAAAAGAATATTATAATGCAATGTTGTTAAGAATTAAATGAAGGATGTAGCAGATGGCATAGAATTTATGTCACTGGACTCCCACATGGCCAACTGTAGTTTGAGTCCTATATCTAGTGGCTTAAATATCACACCAGGTGCATGTATGTGCATGCTCAAGATCCCAGGAGAAGAATGGAGATGGGAATGTGATGCCATCCCTCCTGGAGAATGATTTCTCACTTCTCACTGTCTTTGTCTCTCTCCAGTGAGCGCATGTGCCCTAAGGCAAAAACCTCTTTAAAAATAAACTTAACACAAGAAAATATTAAATGAATATGAAGAATTCTTGATAAATGAGACATAAAAATCTTAAATAAAGACAGGAACTTCGAACAGTGCCATGCAAAACCATATAGGACAATAAGGGGGAAAAAAAGGAGAAAAAGCAGTTACTTTGGTCAAATATCTTTATTTTACATGGAATATGATTATTTTATACACACACACACACGCACACACATAAACACATAAATAATACACCATGACGTAATTGAATGAGTCTATTATGTTGCCAAGACTATACATGTATTGACTCATATTACCTTTCAGACTGGTTTTTATTCAAGCATGAATTATTAGCCCACTATTAAGGAACAAAGGTTGACTTTACAAGGATTCAAGGCCACATAAAGCCTTGAGAGAGACAGAGAGAAAGGGAGAGGGAGAAAGCATTCTCACCCCCAAAAGGTGTCATCACGCTGCAATCCCTTTTGCCTCATTTCTCCATTCTGTTGAGATTTAGGGCAGACATCATATTTACTCCTGGTGGTTTTTCAAGTAAGGGCTGGCACTTGTACCATGGCCAATCATCTGGGATCAGTTTTTTGGGCATAGCCCTGAACTGTTGTACTAAGAGGCTGGCCCACCATCCCTTTACTTTTAACCTAGTGGAACCTCATCGTTAAAGCGAAGAAATGGATAATGGCATTGATAATCTATTCCATGAATCCTGGAAGAAAATTCTTCCATAGTCTCTCTAGAGACACTCAAATATCCAGACCCAAAAAATACAAAGCACCCCACATAGAATCAAAGAAGATCTTCCCCCCGTCAAATCATAGCCAGATTGATCAAAACCACAGACAGAGACAAGATACTAAATTTGGTGAGAGAAACGTCAAGTTACTTTCAAAGGATATCCCATAAGGCTAACATTGGTCCTCTCATCAGAAATAATACAAGTAAGCAAAAAATGGGAAAATATATTCAAAGCATTAAGTGAAAAACAATTTCAACCAAGAATACTATACCAGGCAAGATTATTCTTCATATGGGAGAAAAAGACAAAAATATTCCCAGATAAACAAAATCGAAAGAATTTACTAACAATAGACCAGCTCTCCAGGAAGTGCTCAAGGAAGTGTTATACCATGGAGAGGAATGCTAAAATCCAGAGTTTAAATGGAAAGATCAAAACACAGTAACACTGTAAATTCAATAGAAGAGAGATTAATTATTTGAGTCTGAAGTAGTGAGATAGAATTTTTTGACTTTAGATTAAAATATCACTGATTTTCTTCAATGTTTTAATTTTCATATTTAAGAATTTTTGTCTTTTCTTAAACTGTTGATAGGTTTATCTACCTACTATTTGAATTGAATCTTAAACTTTGTCCTGGCTTTAAGTTTTAAGCAAATTTCTCTCAATATTTTTTCATTTTGATCTGTCAAAACTAAAACTGTTTTTCCTGAAATAAAAAAATGCATTAAAATACATATTAATACCTATTTAATAACTGCATTAAACTGTATAGCCCCAGTAAGGTGCTCCTTTATAGTATGCTCACGTTACTCACTGAGATTTATGCCTAAGGTCAGAAATGTCTTCATAGATATGCATGTATCAGTTGTGCTTGCTATTGAAAGTTTTTTAATTAATTAATTAATTAATCAATAAAATGTGGGGGGAAAAAAAGCATGGAAAACAATTACATACCAAAGACAGTGTGGGAGAAGGGGGGAAATTGGCAGAGGGTGAGAGGTAGGGAATAAAGGGAGGGAAGCAAAATATATAAGAAACAAGAAACAAAATTATTTGTTGATGCTAACATGTATATTTGTTATGATAACATGGTAATACCATTAATTGAGCCAATATACAATGTATTCTGGATGGAAAATCTCATTTTCTAAACTACATTGAAGTATAGTGAATGACTGTAAATAAATAGATAAATAAACAAATAAATAAAGTGGATTTTTGTTGGCAACATATGGTGGGCCTCCCTATTTAATCAATCTGATCATCTCTGTCTTCAAATTGTTATGTTTGCATCATTCAACCTTTAAATAATATTTTCTTAGTATAGGTATGTTTTATTCTTTTAAGTTTTATCCAAGAAAAACACTTTTCAGATTATTTTCACATGTTACATAAAGTCCCCATTATTATGTATACTTTTTTTTCCTACAGAGAAGCCTAGAGATGTTTCTTCCCTTCGTACCTCACATCCACCCCCTACCACCAGTCTCTACCATCCAATCACCTTTCTTACAGTCTCTGATATCTACATTTATCCTCTCTACTATTATGTCTTCAGATCTTTCCATTTCTGCCATAGAGTCCAGAAAGAATGGATTCTCATTCATTCATTCTCATTCTCATTAATTCTTATTCATTCATTCTGCACACATATACAGTATGTATCTTCCAAAGTCTGGCTCACTTTGCTCAACATCGAATCTTCTATACTCATCCACTTCGAATCAGAGAATAGGGTCTCATTGCTCTTTATAGCTGAGTAATATTCCATAGTGTACATGTGCCACTGTTTTTCAGGCAAGTCATCAGGATTTGGATGTTTAGGATGATTCCATGTCTTAGTAATTGTGAATAATGCTGCAATAAACATGGATGTGCAGTGTCTTTCTGAATAATATTTGATATATTTGCAGAAATGTAAGCCTCACTTGTTTTGTTTATCATATTCTTCTTTTACTTATCCTCCTCTTTTTACTCTTTGGTTTTAGCAGATCATATTTAATGCAGAATTGCTGTATCTCCTCTTTTAGACTACAAATATTTGTTTCTGATCATTTTTAGTAGTTACCCTACAATGGACAGTAAATATATTTTTAATTAATTTCATTTCGAGTAACCCCATACTGCTGCTTTCACTATGATGTCTCTTTTATGCACATACATTTTAAGAGTATTTCTATTCCTCCCTCTCATTCCTGTGACATCCTATCATTCATTTCACATGTCTCTTTGCAGGAATCGTAATGCAGTTATTATTATTGCCATAAACAAATTAGTATGTTAGTTAAAAGTAAAAAGTTAAATATTTCATTTTCTTTCTTTTCTTCTTCCTTCTTGATTCTTTCCTTTCTTTATTAGATCCATATCTGGCCCATATAGTTTTCAATCTACCCTTTAAATAACTCATTGTAACAGGGTAGATGTGGTCTGCTAGCAATAACTTTTTGCATTCTAGGTTGGGATGTTTCTATCAACTGGTCTTAAAGTTCAGAAATTCTTTTCTTAACCATGTCCAGCCTACTGATGAACACATACATCTAAGACTGCCTTCATTTCTGCTACTTTTATCACTAGCATATTTAATTGTGTTCTATGAGTACCCATATCTATGCTCTCAATGCCCAACTATTAATATTTCCATGTTTTCTGGGTTTTTTTTTTCTTTCATTATTGCCCTTAACATATAAATCATAGCTTTCTAAATATCCTGTCTGGTAATTCTAACTTTTGCATCATAGCTAAGCCTGGTTCTCATGACTGCTTTGTATCTTCAATGTATATATATATATTTTATCTTTGGCATGCTCTCTTATTTTTTGCTGAATACTGAACAAGGTATGTGGGTAATAGGAACTGATAAAAACAGACTTCTAAAGGAAAAATTTATTTGGTTAGGAGTTGAGTTGCATCTAATGTTTATCACAACTATAAGCTCCAGAGGCTTCAAATTCCTTTTTTGAATTTTTTCTTGTGAGAGAGATTTTTGCTATAGGGAGCATGTACTCACTGGAGAGACAGAGAGAGAAAAATACAGAAAGCAAGAAATCGCCCACCAGGGGGATGGCTGCGGTGCAATCCCTTCCCCTCCATTCTCCTCTCTGGATCTTGGTCACACATGTACACATGCCTGGTATGAGTTTTAAGCCACTAGGTCAGGGACTTGGACCATGGTCGACTATGTGGGAGTCCAGTGATGTAACCATTATGCCATTTGCTTGTCCTGAGGCTTCAAATTCTTGCAGTATCCTTGTTCTTGTCACCACTCTTGACTTTTAGCTGGTATTGTACTCACTTCCTTAGAGTTTGCATTTTTCATTCTTTCATTTTTTAAAAGAAGCATTTAATTTAATTTAATTTAATTTATTACTTTTTTTTAAAAAATTTACAAGAAAGAGACAGGGAGAGAGAAAGAGGGAAAACAAGAAAGCAAGCTGCCAGGTCTGGGACTCTAACTGTGGTCAGTCATGTGAGAGTCCATTGCCTTAAACACCATGCCACCTGCCAGACTCTGAGTTTTCAGTTTTTCAGTTCATATAACTTCACCCACTGTTTTATACTGGGGTCTAGTTGGTATGGTAGCAAGTCATGAGAGAAGGAAAGCATTCTTCAGTTATCTCATTAAATCTTATTCTTTTCATTGGACATGTATCTTGAGCTTCTGATTTTCATAACTATTTGTCCATAGATCCTGCTTTTGTTCCCCACCTCCTATTCCCTTCTATGTCTCCAGCAGTTCTGATTTGTTTTCTTGAAGACCTAAAGCCCACTGACATGTTTTTATTCTCACAACCTTAGTTGAGATACAAACTCTACTGGTCTCGATTTCAAGGAATCCCTTTCCTAAATTGGAATTAAGTGTCAGAATTAAGCTCTATCAGAGCCTTATTTTCTGACAAGGAGAACTTTTTTTTTTTTTTATTTGAGAAGGCCCTTGGTGTGAATTCAATGATTATTCTTTTGGACTACCAGAACTACCACTTTAGAGATTCCTAAAAGATATGTAGATACCTTTTAAATTCTTAAAAAACAACTTCGGCATCACAAAAAGAAATCAACAAAGTAATATAAACTTATACACCTGTCTTATATAAGCCTTAGATCTTTGTGAGACTTCGGCTTTTTCATTGTCATGCCATTGGAGCCTAGCATAATGCCTGTCATAGAATTTATGTTTAATAAATATTTCTCTGAGCTAGACCAGTAACAAAGTATCCAATTTCCTTCCTCATGCTTTGGTAAGCAAGTACCTATCTATGGCCTCAGAAACAGTGCAATGCAAGTAACTGCAAAAGCGAAAGTAGAAAAAAAGAGAGAGATACATTTTAAAATATTAAATTGTTAAAGGGTTCATTCCACAGCTTATCAATGTAAAAGCTGAATTTTTTTATAGGGAAACATGCCTGTCTACAAAATTCACAAAATTACAGAGCAGATAAATAAAATTCCAGGAACTCTCAGCAGTATCAGAAAAAGTAAATCTTGTTGAATTTGAGCTTCACTAGCACTGGTGCAATTTATTATTATTTATTAAACATTGCAACCTTTGACATTTTGACTCATAAATATGTTTATGTTCTCCTTTATAGTTTCTTCAATTTAATTGTAGAGTAAAAGATTATTTATTAATATTATATATCTTATCATTGAAGTAGAACACATCATACTTTGAATACAGTCCTAGAGAAATAACTAATAATCTCAATGTCCATGACAAATAAGTAAAGATCGTATCTGGACCAAACAGTGTTTAATTTACTCAATGTTACATAGCATTGCCAAAATAACCTTTGGCTTATAGATTTTCCATTTGGATTATAAAACCAAGTGCTATAGTGCCATCTCCTGGAAAGTATAATGAAAAGAGGGAGATATGATTTAATATGAATCCTATTTAATAAGTAATTTATATTAATCAAAACAATGAGGAAGGAAGAGAAAAGAAAAATATGCCTTAAGATTTTTCTTCTGGTATAGTAGTTATTTTTTTAATAAAGAGTAAATATAAAATTAAATAATTTACCCTCAGAAGATTTCATCCACATACACCATTAATTCCTTTAATGTTAATATTTAATGTTATTTCTTTTAATATTCCAGACATTTGCTGAGCTTACAAACTCTGTAAGGCAAACCGGCACAGATGACGGGACTAATCTCTTGTTTTAAGTCAGTTAGCCTGCTCATTTTATAGAAACTCCCCTGCTCTTTTATTTAACCCTGTGATAATTATAAAAATTTAAATTGGATTCATTGAAAAAGTTATTAAGTCATGTACTGAGAGTATATCAATTTACTGAGAATAGTTTTCTGCACTTTCGTATCAATTCCAAACCCAAACAATCTCTTGCGTATATGTGTGTGTGTGTGTGTTTGTGTCCATTTAACAAAAAGCTCTTTAGGCCACCCATACATCTCATGGTTAAGTAAGCCAGATCCTACAC